>NW_006408579.1:2320170-2370611 GCF_000296735.1 Chrysochloris asiatica
TGACTAATTTCACTCAGCACAATTTCCTCAAGGTTCATCCATGTTATGCGGTGGTTTACCGCTTCCTTGTTACAATGACCTTTTTAAAGCACAAAATTGTGACATTTAATTTAATTCATGTTGTTGTGCAGTCACTACCCTTGTAAAATTCCAAAACAACCCAAAAGAAAACCTGTATCCATTAAGCAATCACTCTCCTTTACCTCATTCCCAGGCCCTGGCAACCACTAATCTATTTTCTCCATGTTCTTTTTGTATGGATATGTTTATTCTGGATTATCTGTTTTATTTCTTCTTGTGTAAGCATTATCCCTGTTTAGTTCCAAAATGTATCCATTATCCCAAACAGAAACTGTATACCCACTAAACAATAATTGGGATTCATTTCTCTAGTTATTTCATATAAGTGATACCATTCAATAGTTACTATGTTTCTTCTTCGTATCTGGTATATTTCACTTAACATGATATTCTCATGTTTCATCCATGTGGTGGCATATATAAGAAGTTCACTTCTCTTTACAATTAAATAATACTCCCTTGTATGTGTAATACCACAGTTTGTTTATTCGTCTGTTGATGGGCATGGGTTATTTTCATCTATTGACTATTGTGAATAGTGCTACAATGAACATTGGTGTACATTTATTTGCTAGAGTCCTTGATTTAAGTTCTTTTGTGTATGTACTTAGGAGTGGAACTGCTGTGTCATATGGTAACTCTGTGGTTAATTTTTTGAGGAAACTGTTTTCCATAGTGGCTGTATCATTTTAAATTCTCGGCAATACTAGGATTCCAATTTCTCCATCCTTGTCAACACTTGTTATTTTTCATTTTTGGGGCATTAGCCATCGTCCTCAATATGAAGTACTACTCATACGTCCTTAGGAAAATGCTTGATTTGCATTTTCCTAAGGAGCTCTGGTAGCATAGTGGTTACAAGTTGGGCTGCTAACCTCAAGGTCAGCAGTTCGAAACTACCAGCCGTTTGTGGGAGAAAGATGAGGCTTTCTGCTCCCGTAAAGATTCACAGCCCTTGGGAACTCTATATAAGGGCGCTATGAGTTGGAACCGACTCCATGGCACCCTTCATCACCACCTCCAACTGGACTGCAAGGTTGGCAGTTGAAACCCGCGTGTTGCTTTTCACAAACCCTATACAGGGTCACTCTGAGTTGCAACTGACTCCACAGCACACAACAATGACTAATGAGTCCTGGTGTGACACTGTAGGATGTGCTCTAGACTGCTAACCACAAGGTTGGTGGTTCAAACCCACTAGAAACTTACTGGAAATCCTATACAAGGTCCCTATGAGTTGGAAGTGATCCATAACACTTGACAAGACTGAAATGAAAGGAACCCTTGTGGTGCTGTAGGATAAGCACTGGAATGCTAACCAAAAGATGGTGGTTCAAGCTTACTAGCAGCTCTTGGAGAAAGACGAGGTTTTCTGCTCCTGTAAAGATTTAGTTTCTGAAACTATACAGCGTCACGGAGTCAGAATTGACTCAATGGTAGGCGATTATTGGCCATATGTATATCTTTGAAGAAATGTCTATTCATAGCTTTTTTCCCATTAAAAAATTCCAGTGCTTGCCTTTTCTGTTTTTATTGAATTGTAATTCTTATATTCTGGATGTTAAGTCCATATCAGATAAATGACTACTAATATCACCTCCATTCTGTAGGTTATTATCTTCACTTTTTTGATAAAGCCCTTTGGTGCAGAAAAGTTTTTCATTTTGATGAAATCCAAATTTGTCTTTTTTCTCTGATTTCTTGTTCTTTTGGTATGAGTTGTGATCAAAGGCAGCTCTTTTGCAGGTAAGTTATTCATTTCCCTAGCACCATTTATTAAAGAGAGTATTCTTTTCCCATTGAATGAACTTAGCACCCCTGCTGAAAATCAGTTGGCCATAGATGTATGGGTTTATTTTTGGACTCTTAATTTTTTTCCATTGTGTTATATGTGTTTGCCCTTATGCCAGTACCACCCAGTTTTTTTAAAGCTTCTATTGTGAATCTAGTGATACTTTACAGGGCACATCATCAGTTTTGTGCTCAACCAGTTGCATTTTGTTTCATTGCAATGATTACAATCCCTTCCATGCACCATCAGTTAGCAATATTTGACTCTATTCCCTATTTTTTTTTTTTTTTTTGATGTATACACAAAGCACACAGAAAATATCTATTAATTTAAGTGACCAAAGGGCACATTCTGCAAGCCAGCCTCCTGCTTGTCGTCATGGCACATACCCTTTCTCATTCCATGGGTCTAGAGCCCTTAGTTGCTCTCTCTATGCCATTATCTCTGCATTTACCACCATTTTTGATTACTGTAACTCATTACTTTTGATTACTGTGACTCTTAATTAAAAAAAAAAGATATATATATATATGTATTTAGTTGTTACGAATATACACAGCAAAACACAACACCAATTCAACATTTTCTTCATGTACACTTCAGTGACATTGGTTACATTGAGTTGTACAGCCATTCTCCTTTTCTGAATGATTCCTCCCCTTTAACTGAGTCTTATTAAACTCCCAAACCAAACCCACTACCACTGAGTCAGTTCCAGTTCATAATGATCCTCCATAGGGTTAGCAGTCAACTGCCTCTTGTGTTGTTATTAATTGCTGTTGAGTTGGCTCGGATTCTTAGCGATTCTGATTTTTGGGGAGCGACTGGTGGGTTTGAAGCACCAGTCTTGATGGTTAGCAGTACAGTGCTTATCCTACAATGCCACATCAGGGCTTTATATTGTTGTTTTGTTAAGTGCTATTACCCTGTATAGAGTTTCTGAGGAGCAGCTGGTGGGTTTGATCTGTTGACCTTGTGGTTGGTTCCCAGTCCTCCATATCTAACCTTTCTGGTTATTGTTGCCAGTTTGACCCCATTTAGATAGCTCTTAAAAGACCATAATATTAAAGGTAGACCATTTTTACTAGTTGAACTAGATTTTAATGTTTTTAAGATGACTTCAGGGATGATTTTGTGCAGCTTTATTAGCAGAAAAGCCCCCAGTCTGCAAAGAGAATAGTATCTCAAGTCCGCCCTGTCTCTCACAAAGAGAAGGCAAATTATATAGGGTAAGTTTCATTTGGATGCACACTTCATCTATTGTAACATCAAGATAGCATTCTTTGGCAAAAGTAACAATAAAGCAGCAAACTTCTTCAAACAGTCTACCTTTAGGGTCTCAGCTGTTTATATCCTGAGCTGTTTAACTATCTGGGTGGGTTTAAGCAAATCCTGTTCTCTTTGTCCTGTTCTCCTTCTAGTACCAGAAGGTCATTTTAGCTAATTTATAAACTTCCTCATTTGCAGGGTTGTGACTTGAGACCTCGTGACTAAACCAACTGGATTTTGTTAGGTCAGTTGTTGTTGTTGTTAGATTCCATTGAGTTAGTGCCGACTCATAGTGAACCCTATTCACAATAGAATGAAACACTGCCCGGTCCTGAGCTAACCTCACAGTTGTTGCTACAGTTGAGCCCACTGATGCTGCCAATTGGCCAATCCATTTCACTAGGGGTCTTCCTCTTTTTCTTTGACCCTCCACCTTACCAAACATGATATCCTTCTCCAGCGACTGGTCCCTCCTGACAATATGTCTGAAATAAGGGAGACGAAGTTTGGCCATTCTGGCCTCCAAGGAGCACTCTGGCTGCACTTCTTCCAACACAGATCTGTTTATTGTTTTGGCAGCCCAAGGCACTTTCAATATTCTCCTCCAACAACATAACTCAAGAGCATCAATTATTCTATGGACTTCCTTATTGACTGTCCACCTTTCGCATGCATATAAGGTTATTAAAAATACCCTGGCTTGGGTCTGGCACACCTTAGCCCTCCAGCTGCCATGTTTGCTCATCAACATTTTAAAAAGGTCTTAAGCAGCAGATTTGTCTAGTGCAATATTGTCCTTTAATTTCTTGACTGCTGCTTCCATGAGTGTTGATAGTTGATCCAAGAAGAATGAAGTTCTTGATAACTTCAATCTTTTCTCGTTGATAAGATTGATGTTCATTGATCCAGTGGTGAGGATTTTTGTTCTTGATATTGAGATGAAATCCATACCGAAAGGAAGGCTATACTCTTTGATCTTCATCAGTAAATTTTAAGCCCTTTTCACTTTCAGCATCAAGATTGTATCATTGCATATCGCAGGTTGTTAATGAGTCTTCCTCCAATCCTGATGCCATGTTATTTGTCATATCGTATAATCCAGTTTCTCAAATAATTTACTCAGCATATAGATTGAATAAGTGTTGAAAAAATACAACCCGGTGCATTCTTTGTTAATTTTAAACCACTCAATGTTCACATGTTCTGTTCAAACAACTGCGTCTTGATCCAGGTACAGATTTCTCAGAAGTACAATTAAGTGTTCTGGAATACTCATACTTTGCAATGTTGTCCATAGCTTGTCATGATCTACACAGTCGAAAGCCTTTGCGTAGTCAGTAAAGCACAGGTAAACGTCTTTCTGATAGTATCTGCTTTCAGCCAAGATCCATCAGACATCAGCAGTGAAATCCCTCATTCCACGACCTCTGAATCCAGCTTGAACCTCTGGAAGTTCTCTGTCAATGTAGATCCATGCTATCATTCCTCACTCTTAATTTTAGATTTATTTTCTATGAAATTTGAAATGAGAAAGTTACTTTGATCCTGGGCATTGTTCCTTGGATCAAAAGAACTAAGGTTAGGTCATGAAAAACAGCAAGTTTTACAAAGGATGATACAACAAGGTGAGCATTGATATATATACAGCAACATATGAAACTTCCTATGACAATACAAACCAGATCCTCACTATTAACATGGGTAGCCACTTTACATTAGGTACTTAAGACTTTCATTATCTGCTCTAAAGAAGCCCTTACACTTAGGGCAGTGATAGTCTGGGGGTGGCATTAAGGGTCTTTACCAGTGCACTTGGCAAGTCTGTTGATTTTCACATTTAGGGTCAAGACCACAGCAGGCATTACAAAAAGGAGCAGGGTCACATGTTCATCTGGACTGAACAGATGTAGATCAATGCAGAAGTCAAGTGAAGGGAGTACTGTTGTTGTTGTTGTTATGTGCCATGGAGTCGGTTCCGACTCATAGTGACCCTACACAGGGTTTCCGAGGCTGTAAATCTTTACGAGAGCAGACCGCCTCATCTTTCTCCTGCGGAGCGGCTGATAGTTTTGAACTGCTGACCTTGCAGCTCGCAGCTCGATTCGTAACCACTATGCTAGGGAGTACTAGTGATGAGGTTATCAGTCAGGTCCTGCCTCTGAGGTAGGAAGGTAGTGAGTCTTCTAAATGTATATGGCTCTACTTCTCCCACCCTGCCTCAGTAAAGCTAGTGGGGGATGTAGGAGAAGGCCTTGTTGTTGTTTGTTGTTAAGTGCCTTCGAGTCGAAGCCGACCCATAGCGACCCTGTACAGGGTTTCCGAGGGTGTAAATCCTTACGGGAGTAGAAAGCCTCATCTTTCTCCCGCGGAGTGGCTGGTAGTTTCGAACCACTGACCTTAAGGTTCGCAGCCCGATTCGTAACCACTACACTACCAGAGCTCCTTTAGGAGAAGGCCTTAGTTAACCCAAAATTCAACTACCCTGCTGAAGCTGTGTTACAAAACTACTATACCAATAAGGCAGGAGGTAAAGGATTGTTCAACATACAATCCCTCTTCAAACAGAAATCAGACATTCATCACATGCTTGCCCAGGTACATCTAAGCATTTTCACCTCGGCAATAAGGGATAAGATCTGAGTGTCCAACCAATAGTAGGGGAAAGAAGTTTAATGCAGCTTTAATCACAACTTGAGGTCAGAGGAAGAATTCACGGCACATTGTCTGTCGTTCAGGATTTTTCTTGATTTATTTGTGGTGATTCCAGGTCCAGGTCTTGAGGCACATGAGTTTGAGAGCATTGGGGATGATCAGCAGGATCTTCCAAGACCCGGTCCACTTCTGGAAGTCAGGTCTGTCTTCCCACGTTTTGAGCAGGACATGATTTCTAGGCTGGAAAGGGTGAAAGTTACCTGTAGGGAAGAAAGCAGACTGGGTAAGTCTGTGAGGTCCCTGAGCATGGTTGTCAGAAATGTTGCCAAACCAGACCCTACCCCATGGATTTTACAGCAAGTTTTGACATCAGGAAGTGTGAGTTCTCTTCTATTTTGAGGAACCCTGCTGGTGCTGTAGGGTAACTGCTAACTACAGGTTAGTGGTTCAAACTCGCCATCTGTTCCATGAGACAAAGGTGAGACTGTTTGTTCCCATAAAGACTTACAGTCTTAGAAATCCTATATAGTCACTATGAGTTGGAATTGATTTGATGATAGTGGGTTTGGGTTATATAACAAAAAGGAAACAGATGAAGAGATATATAGGCTAAGGTCTAGGAGAGGTCACTGCACATAGTTTCCGTGTCCCAAAGAGGATGTGCTGCTCTCCTGCAATACTGTCACAAGCAGATGTTCATTCTCTCCAACTCGGAAGCTCCCCAATCTTCCCAAACCCTTATTTATCTCACCACGGGACTGTTATTAATTATATCATGCCTTGCTGCCCAGTTGAGGTGGTAACCAGAGACTCCCAGGAACCCAGAACAAAAGGCCAAAATGTTTTCTGCATCTCAGAGTGTGTATGAGGAATGTCCATTTCATCGAGCTTGGTTAATTTGCTGGCCTATAATTCTTAAAAATTTCCCCTCTGTACAATATGTTATAACATCTTCACATTTGTTTCTGATTTTAATTATTTTTATCTTTTTTTTTTGTCTATTTCGAACTAAAGGCCTGTCTATGCATGCTAGCAGCCGTTTCTGTATTACCTTTAATAAAACTTTACTCGCATGGGATATCAAAGGTATGATGATTTTCGCATTCCTTTGGGTCACCTCTCTTTGGAATGGTCACAAATACGGATATCTTCCAATCAGTCTGCCAGAAAGTTGTCTTCCAGATTTCTTGGCATAGATGAGTGAGTGCCTCCAGTGCCCTCTCACGTTCTTGAAAGATTTAACTTTTTATTCCATCGATTCCTGGTACCTTGTTCTTTGCCAATTCCTTCAATGCACCTTGAACTTCCTCCTTCAGTATTATTGGTTCTTGATCTATGCTACCTCTTGAAACAGTTAAGCACCAACCATTTCCTTTTGGTATAGTGATTCTGTGTATTCCTTCCATCTTCTTTTGATGCTTTCTGCATCATTCAGTAATTTGATAGTTTGTGTAGCTGTGCACATATATACTTCCTAAACCTGGAAGTGTACTAATAATTGTGGTAATCAATAGAAGATCATCATTGTAGCTATGTGAGATGGTCTTCTCTGTGCTACTTTTGGCAGGCTTACAAGAAAAAAAGCACTTTCAGTTATAACGTAAGCAGAGTCATCCATAGGAAACTGAAATGTACCTATGAATATACTACTACTCAGATCAAGCTAGTATAGAACATTTTCATCATTTCAGAAGAGTCTCTTTTGTTCCTTTCCAGTTAATAAAGATCCCATGCCTTATCTTGTTTTACTTTTTAAATTACATTTATTACCACTTGACATATATTTCTTTTGTTTGTCTTCTCTACTGTATTGTTAAACATCATGAGGATAAGGACTTGATTTAGTTTACTATTCTATTCCATCTCTCAGCATATTATTGTTGTTTTGTGCCATCGAGTCAGTTTCAACTCATAGTGACCCTGTGTAGGGTTTTCAAGGAGCAGCTGGTGGGTTTGAACCATTGACCTTGCAGTTAGCAGTCCAGTGCTTATCCTACAGAGCTACAGTAGGACCCTATAGTGCCTAACGTATAGTAATTGTTCAGCTAGTTGTTGTATAAATAAATTAAAAATACTTGATGATCTGCTCTGTACTGCATATTATTCTGTGGTACATAGTTTTTATGTACTAGGTGCTGATTTGATCAATTATAAATTCTAGTTATTGATAGGGTTTTGACATTTAGCATATACTTAGACCAATTTTACAAGGAAATTGAACTCTTCTGGCATTGGGTTTAGTGTGTATTGGTCTTTGTTACTAGAATGTTAGGAAATATGAGAAAGTAAGAGATAATGGAAGCCTACATGTTAGATTGCATTTCTAGATAGTATCTGATTTCTTATCGCTCTATCAGATTCTTACCTTAAACTCTGACTCCTGATGATTTTTTGAATACCTCAAATTGTCATAAATGTTCTTCTTGTGGAAGGGCAATATTGTCATAGATAAAGCATTGGTTTAATTGATCAGATAAGATCACGCAGCAGTAATTTTGTAGTTGTTTTGTATCACCTTTGTTGAAAAAAATGCAAAGTCAGTATGCCTATCTTAATTAGGGGAATACTGTGGTACTTTGGGTGAATGCACTGGACTGCAAGATTGCTTTGAACCGAAAGGTCAGTGGTTGAAGCTCACCAACTGCTCCTCTCCTTGGGAGCCCAATACAGGGTCTCTGTGGGTTGGAACCAACTCCAGTGGACTCAACAACAACAATAATCTGTATTATGCTTAAGATAAATAAAAGTATGTGTCATTTTAGTTCATCCTTAGGTTTTTAATGTAGAGGAAAAAGAAGATTAGAGCTCTAAGAGACCCTATTATTATGATTCATATTCCTGTTCTGGTCTATTAGAGCTTTCTTTCATCTTACATTTGAGGGAAACATGTGCAAAAATAGCTATATTTCCTTAACTTGGTACATAGCAGTGATAGAACCTGGGTTTGCTGATGCCGTTTTGTTTCAGACTCTTCTGCATTATATTACCTGGAGAGCTTTCTAAGCATAGACATGCTAGAAGATCCCACTACCAAAGATTATTTTTATTAGTTTTGGGGTGGAGCACATATCTGTGTAATAGAATAATAAAAGCAAAACAAAATTAAGCTTCAGACCACTCTCTGCCCTCAAAATTTTTTAATAATGTAGCAAACTTTTGCTTTAGAACCATTGTGTTGGTATGTACATTAAAAAATATTTTATTGTGCTTTTGGTGACATTTACATAGTAAATTAGCTTCCCGTTTGTTAATTTCTGTACAAATTCCTTTGTGACATTAGGTATACTTTCACAATGTACCAACATTTGCTTGGATTGTTTTAGTCTTCCTGCCCTTATATCTTTTCTTCTTTGATTTAGATGAACTGTTAACCTTTTGGTCTCAGATAGATGATTTTTTAGTATAGCCACTATAGTTACTGGTGTGGTGCTGTGGGCTAATGCATCAGATTGCAGAGTAGTTTGAACTGCAAGGTCAGTGGTTCAAGCTCTTCAGCTGCTCCTCAGAAACCCTATACAGGGTGATTATAGGTCGGAATCGACTTGATGACAGCACTTTAACAACAATCACCATAGTTACAGGTGGTGATGGTCGTGGTGTGCTCTCAAGTCAGTTGTGACTCACAGCAATCCTGTGTATGCTTTCTGAGGCTGTAAATCTTTATGGGGACAGAAAGCCTTATTTTTTGCTTATGGAGCATCCACAGATAGATTTGAACTGCTGCCCTTGCGGTTAGGAGCCCAGCTCATAATCAGTTGTAATAGGATCATAATCAGTCCATTTCCTATGTTGTTGTTAAGTGCTGTCAAGTCCATTCCAATTCATAGGGACCCTGTGTAGAGTTTTTGAGGCTCTAAAATTCTTCGTGTAATTCTATCCTTTTATCTTGAGTAGTTGTTAGTAACAACTTTTTCATTGGTCAGACTTCTCACTGTACCTATATTTGTTGTTAGTTGTTTTCCCTCACCAAAAATAACAAGCATCTGTGATCTAGTGAGTGATTTTTTGTTTTTGTTTTTTAATTATTGGGGATGATGAAATGTTTATAGCATAAAAACTGCCCTGAAACCATTTTTACATGTACAATTCAGTGCCATCCAATTTTGATGTCTTTTTTCAATAGAGTCTCTCAAGCATGAATTATAATGACTTAAAATCATTAAGAGATGTGGAATTATTATCATGGTAGTGTAGTGATCACGAGTTGGGCTGCTAACCTCAAGATGAGCAGTTCTAAACTACCAGCGGTTCCATGGGAGAAAGATGAGGCTTTCTGCTCCTATAAAGATTTAAAGCCTTGGAAACCCTGTACATGGTCGCTGTGAGTCCCAACCTACTCCACGGCACATAACAAATGAACGAGTGAACAAATATAATGTCTTCAAAGATAGCTTGGGTGCTAGTGGTATATTCTGTAAGAGCTTGGGCTCTAGAACAAGTCACTTTTTAAATTCAGATTCTGACGTTGGCATCTACTGGCTGGAACTTTATATAAATTATTTAACTGTGTTTCCTGGTATATAAAAAGTCTTCTTCTGTTAAGTGATTGATATATAAAGTTGTTGTTGTTATGTGCCGTGGAGTTGGTTCTGACTCAAAGCTACCCTGTTGGGGTTTCCAAGGCTGTAAATCTTTATGGGAGCAGAAAGCCTCATCTTTCTCCTGCCGAACAACTGGTAGTTTCGAACTGCTGACCGTGAGGATCGCAGCCCGATTCATTACCACTATGCTAAAGTAGTTAGTACAAAGTTGTACACACATTATTTTATTATGGTGAGTTATTAATATTACAGAACCCTCCCTGAAATACTTTATATAGCTTTAATTCATCAGTCTTGTTAATGTACGCCCTCTTCTTGGCTTAGAATATTGGAAGGAAGTAATGGTGTTAATCTAAATGAGAATAAGTAATATGCTTGGATTAGTGTTCATCATTATTGAAACCTTTCTCTCAGAAGCAGATTTACCTAAGGAAGTTTAATGACTGACATAACCAACATTTGAAGAGCATAAAGTGTAAAAAATGGAGTGTTCGCCATATTCTGTATCTTGATTTATTCTGTGAAATCAGTAAATAGCATTGGATGATGAAACATCAAAAGAAGATGCAGGGGAATGTGCAGAGACACAATACCAAAAAGAATTAATTTGATGTTCAGCCATTTCAGGAGGGCAGTGTATGATAACAGATGGTATTAAAGGAAAAAGTCTAAAGCTGCACTGAATACATTGGTGAAAAACAAGGTTCTAAGAACCTGGTGTGGCGCTGTAGGATAAGCTGCTGCTTAGAAACCCTCTACAGCAGGGAAGAAGGGACCTTTTTACTGTCGAAATAGATACTATTATTTGTGGCCCATACAAAATTATCAGCTTAAAAATTAGCTTGCTGTATTTGGTCAGATATTTAATTAACTGCTGATGTGGCGCTGTAGGAGAAGCTCTGCTGCTCCTTGGAAACTGTACAAGGTCGCTATGATTTGGAACCAACTCTACGGCACCTAACAACAACAATAATGTGATGGCTAGAACTGCAGTTTGCCTTGAAAGGATCAATCCAAATGATTTTGAGGGCCTTATATGCCCCATGGAGTCCTGGTATGGCACTGTGTGCTAATGTGCCAGACTGCAAAGTTGCTTGAACTGCAAGGTCGGTGGTTCAAGCTCACCAGCTGCTCCTTGGAAACCCTATACAGGGTCGCTATGGGTCGGAATTGACTCGATGGCACTTAACAGCAACAACATATGGCCTGTGGGCCAGACGTTCCCCACCCCGTATGTTTCCCATCCCTGCTTTTTTTACAGGGTCACTATGAGTCGAAACCAACTCAGCAGCTCATTAACAACAACAGGAACTGACAGAATACCAATTGAGTTGTTGCAACAAATGTATGCAAAACTGAAATTGCTTGCTTTGCCAAGAAATTTGGAAGAGATCCATACTTGTGCCCATTTAAAAAAAAAATGATTCGACAGAATGTGGAAACATAATGAAAAAATCCTGTACATTACAATAAAATAAAATTTTGATGAAGATAATTAAAAAATGGTTACAGCAGTACACCAATAGGGCACTGCCAGAAATTCAAAACATCATTGCTGATGTGATAGATCTTGGTTGAAAGCACAGAATACCAGAATATTATTTATTGGCTAGTCTGTGTTTTATAGACTATGCAAAGGCATTCGATTTTGTGGGTCATATCAAATTATGAATAACATTGTGAGTGGGAATTCTAGAATACTAACTTGTGCTTATGCAGAACCTGTACATGGATCAAAAGGCCGTCATTCAAACAGAACAAAATCAGGAAAGGGGTATGTTAGGGTTATATCCTTTCACTTATTCTGTCTGTAGACTGAGCAAGCTGTATTTTATGAATAATAATGTGGCACTAGGATTAGAGGAAGGCTCATTAACAATTTTTGATTTGCAGATGACACAACCTTGTTTGCTGAAAGTAAAGTAGACTTGAAGCGTTTACTTGTAAAGACCGAAGTATTTCAGAATGGATACACCTCTCAACATTCTTAGTGGTTATGAATCGGGCTGCCAACCTTAAGGCCAGCAGTTCGAAACTACTAGCCACTCCGCGGGAGAAAGATGAGGCGTTCTGCTCCCGTAAAGATTCACAGCCTCGGAAACCCTGTACAGGGTCGCTATGGGTCGGAACTGACTCGATGACACTTAACAACAACAACACCTCAACATAAGAAAATAGAAATTCTTACAACTGGACCAGTAAGCAGTGTTATGATAAACAAAAGATTGAAGTCCGGATTTTATTTTACTTGGATCTATAATAAACACCCATGGAAACAGCAGTTAGGAAATTGAATGACATTTGCCACTGGGCAAATCTGTTGTAAAAAGACCTCTTTAAAACATTAAAGAGCAAAGATGCCACTTTGGGGGATAAGGTGCACCTGACCCAAAACCCATAGTATTGCCATTTTCAGTGGCCTCATATGCATGCAAAAGCAGGACAGTGAACAAGGAAGGCTAGAGAAGAATTGATGCATTTGAATTCTAGTATTGGCAGAATATTATATATATCATGGACTCCTGGAAGAATGAACAAGTTTTTCTTGGAGGTAGTGCAGCCAGAATGTTCCTTAGAAGTCAGGATGGCGAGACTTAATTTCACGTTCTTTGCACATGGTTTTCAGAAGGACCATTCCTGGAGAAGGGCATGATTTTGGTATAATAGAGGGTCAGCAAAGAAGAGGAAGATCCTCAATAAGATAGATTGACACGGTGGCTCTAGAAATTAACTCAACCATGGCAATGATTGTGATGCTAACGTAGGGCTGGGCAGTATTTGGTTCTCTTGTACATAGGACCAATATGAGATGGAACTGACTTGAGGGTACCTAACAAACAATAACAACAGATACTCAGGACTACAGATTTTATGTATAAGATTATGGTCAAAGCGTATTTCTTTTTCATATGTTGTAGTATATACTATCTGCTTGCTTACATATTACTTTGGTGTGATTTATTTCTTAGATTATGTTGGCGTTATCTCTCCAACAAGAGTACGAGTTTCTTAAGATAGAAACATAGAAAGCACCTGTTTCTTAATTGTTATACTTTAAATTATTATTACTCTTCCTTTAACTTACCTTTGGTCAATTCTTTAGGATGAAAGAAACTATTACAATACAATTAAGAAATTTATCCAGTTTTATAATAATTAGGATTGGGTAGGACAAAAGGACACGTAAGGATTTTAATGGTAATGACACATTTAAAAGCTAAGCAGTTCCTTATTTGTTTCAAGAAATCACAAAGATGTCAATTTGAGGACTAAAGTGGGCCTGACCCAAGCCATGATTTTCAGTAGCCTCATAGGCTTGTGAAAGCTGGACAGCGAAGAAGGAAGACTACAAGAATTGATGCATTTGAGTTAGGTTTTGGAGAACACTCTTAAAAGTACTATGGATTCTGCTAGAATAACAAACAAATGTGTGTTGAAAGAAGTACAGCCAGAATGCTCTTTAGAAGTTAGGATAGCGAGACTCCATTTCTCATACTGCAGAGGTTATCAGGAGGGGGACCACTCCCTGGAGAAGGACATTATGCTTGATAAAGTGGAGGGTCAACTAAAAGAGGAAGACCCCCAAAAGACATACTGACACAATGACAATAACATTGGGTTCAAATGTAAGAACAGTTGTGAGAAACAATTGTGTAGACCAGTCATTGCTTTGTTCAGTTGTATATAGGATCTCTATGAGTCCGAACTATCTTGAGGACACCTAACAACCACAGTGAGTATTTCTATTCTTCTCTATATTCATTACTTCTTTGCATTTGTTTAAGAAATAAAATACATAATTATTCAGTGTTCTGATAACAGTTACTCTCATGTTGAGTTTATGATAAAGTTTGGGTCTTGCTAATTAAAGCGTATTTGATATTTAGGGTAATTTTATTTCTTTGGCCATGAACTTTTAAAAAAAATGTTTTTATTTTGAATTGAATGATAGTTTACATGGGAGAACATCAGTTTTACATTCATCGTTTCCGTGCATTGATTACAATCCCCTCTGTGCATCATCATTCCTAAGTATTTACTTCTATTCCCTTTGGGTTTTTTGGGGGTTGGTGGTGATGGTGATGTACACAGAAACACTCAGGAATATATAATAATTTAAGCATCCAAAGGGCACATGCTGCGAGCCTGGCAATGAACTTTTACAAATGTCTTATTAGTGATTCTAAAACAGCAATTCTAAAATTAAAGGCAGAGATACCTCTCATGTTCATGGATTGGAAGATGTAAAATTGTTTAAATTGCAACATACTATTGCAACATACTATTGCAGTATAAAGGAGCTCTGGTAGCGTAGTGGTTACGAATCGGGCTGCGAACCTTAAGGTCAGCGGTTCGAAACTACCAGCCGCTCCGCGGGAGAAAGATAAGGCTTTCTACTCCCGTAAAGATTTACACCCTCGGAAACCCTGTACAGGGTCGCTATGGGTCGGACCCGACTCGATGGCACACAACAACAACAACAACAACAACATTGCAGTATACTGTTACATTTGATCTATGGGTGGGGAATGTTCTGACCCTTAATACAACCTGTGAAATTATTTGGTGTGGCCCTGCCAAGGCAACCCTAGTTCCAGCCATCACTTTATTGTTAAGTGCTGTCGTGTCGGTTCCAACTCATATCTACCCTGTATAGAGTTTCCAGGGAGTGGCCGGTGAGTGACTTTGAACCACCTATTGTTGTGGTTTTTTTAGGTACCATCGAGTCGGTACTGACTCATAGCAACCTTATGCACAGCAGAACAAAACACTGCCCGATCCTGGGCCAATATCACAATTGTTGCCACGCTTGAGTCCATCGCTGCTGCCACTTGGCCAGACCATTTCGTTGGGGGTCTTCCTGTTTTTCTCTGACCCTTCACTTTACCAAACATGATATCCTTCTCCAGTGACTGGTCCCTCCTGACAATATGTCTGAAGTATGAGAGACGATCTTGGCCTCCAAGGAGTACTCTTGTCTGCACGTCTTCCAATTAGATCTATTGGTTCTTTTGGCAACCCATGACACTTTCAATATTCTCCTCCAGCACCATAACTCAAAAGCATCAATTCTTCTACAGTCTTCTTTATTCACTGTCCAGCTTTCACATGCATATGAGGTTGTTAAAAACACCATGGCTTGGGTCAGGCACACCTTAGTCCTCAAGCTGACTTCTTTGCTCTTCAACACTTTAAAAAGGTCTTGTGCAGCAGATTTTTCTAATGCAATATGTCATTTGATTTCTTGACTGCTGCTTCCATGAGTGTTGATAGTTGATCCAAAAAGAATGAAGTCCTTGACAACTTCAGTCTTTTCTCCGTTGATAAGAATGTTTATTATTGATCCAGTGGTGAGGATTTTTACAGATGATACAACCTTGCTTGCTGAAAGTGAAGAGGACTTAAAACATTTACTAATGAAGATCAAGGAGCACAGCCTTCGGTATGGATTACATCTCAATGTCAAGAAAACAAAAATCCTCACCACTGGACCGATCTATTGTTGTTAAGTGCTGTTGAGTCGATTTGGACTCATAGCGACCTTGTATAGAGTTTCTGAGGAGCTGCTGGTGAGCTTGAACTGCCAACCTAGCAGTTCAAGTGGCTTTGTAGTCTGGTGCGTAAGCCCACAGCGCCACACCAGGACGACCTATAGGGATGAATTAATTAAATGTTTGACCAAGGCTAACTTTTAAGTTGATAATTTTGTATGGCCCACGAATGAAGCTATAAATTTTGGCAGAAAAAATGTTCCCCACCCTGCCTTAGAGTAATTGGTGCTACTGTAAAATTCTTAAAAAACAGAAAACCCCAAAACAATGATAAACTAATGATGGCAATTACTTTAACAGAATGAATATTCTTGATGAGACTATCTCCTGAATTATCATAATAAGATAGTATTTGTGTTTTTCTAGTGTCTAAAACAAACTCAAGACTTTTATTTTTGGTAGATTGTGCCTGTTACCAGTTTCAGTTGTTTAATACCTCACAGAGTACACACTGAGCTACACATTGTGTAGAATACAGACCTTTATGTTATAGTACATTCCATTCGTGATAAAAGCACTTAACAAATTAAGAATAGAAAAGAACTTCCTCAGTCTAATAAAGGACTGTAGGGAAAGCATCATAGTTTAAATTTTACTTGTGAAAGACCAAATATTTTCTCACTAAGATCAGGTACAAGATAAGGATGTATAGTCACGCCGCTTTTATTCAGTGTTATGTTGGAGGTTCTCACTAAGACAGTTAGGCAAGAATATGAAATAAAAAACATTCAGATTGGTAGTAAGAAGTAAAACTACATATGAAGATTATGTAATCTTTCTCCTGGTGTGGTGCTGTAGGATAAAGCACTGGACTGCCAGGTTGGTTTGAACCACAAGATCAGTGCTTTAAACTCACCAGCCATTCCTTGGAAACTCTATACAGGTTGCTTTGAGTTGGAACGAACCCGATGGCACTTAATAGCAACAACAATATATAAAAAAAAGTCCTAAGAAGTCTAAAAAACTATGAGCACAAGACGTCAAAAGTTCATGGAAAAATGGAATTTATAGTGGAATTTTCCCATGAACCTTTTGAATATTCCTCTCACATTTCTATTATAGTAACAGTGAACAAACTGAAAATGAAATAAAGGAAAACGGTTCCATTTTCAGTAACATCAAAAGGATTGAAATACTTAGGAATAAATTTGACAAAAGAAGTATAAGTTTTTATACTTTGAAAATTAATAAAACATGTTGAAAAAAAATTAAGACCTAGATAATTGGGAAGACACATCCATGTTCATGAATTGTTGTTGTTGTTCAGTGCCGTCTAGTCAATTCTGACTCATAGCAACCCTGTATAGGGTTTCCAAGGAGCAGCTGGTGAGCTTGAACCACTAACCTTGTGGTTCTAACCGACCTTGCATTCCAGCACATTAACCCACAGCACCACACCAAGACGCCACACAACCCACCAACCACCACCACCATCTAAAAATTTTTAGATGGTGGTGGTGGTTGGTGGGTTGTGTACCTTCCAGACAGTTCTGACTTAAGCAACTTTGTATACTGTTTCTGAGGCTGTAAATCTTTACAGTAGTTGAATACCTCATCTTTCTTCTGCAGAGCGAATAGTAGATTCAAACTGCTGACCTTGCGGTTACTAGCCCAGCTCTTAATCTACTACACTACCAGGGCTGTTTAGTGTGTCACTGTGGGTTAATGATCTGGACTGCTAAGTTGATTTGAACCGCAAGTTCAGCAGTTTAAGCTCACCAGCCGCTCCTTGGAAATCCCATACAGGGTTGCTATGGGTTAGAACTGACTCTATGGCACTTAACAACAACAACAACTCTCCTAGTTTGAGTCCTGGTGTGGCGCTGAGGGATAATGTGCTGGACTGCAATGTCGGTTTGAACTACAAAGTTGGCGGTTTAAGCTCACCAGCTGCTCAGAAACCCTATACAGAGTCACTATGAGTGGAACCGATTTGATGGCACTTGACAAAAACACTCCTAATTGACAGATTCATTGACATTTCCTGTCAAATATGCAATTACTTTTTTGCAGAAATTGATGAGCTGTGAATAAAATTTCTGTGGAAATGCAAGGGTCGTCAAATAGCCAGTACAATGTTGAAATAGAAAGATACAGTTGGAGTATTCACCTGCTCTGATTTAAAAACATACTACAAAGTACAGTTGTGAAGTCTGTATGTTGTTGTTAAGTGCCTTCGAGTCGGTTCCGACCCATAGCGACCCTGTACAGGGTTTCCGAGGGTGTAAATCCTTACGGGAGTAGAAAGCCTCATCTTTCTCCCGCGGAGCAGCTGGTAGTTTCGAACTGCTGACCTTATGGTTCGCAGCCCGATTCGTAACCACTACGCTACTGACATAAAGATTGTTGTGTGCCGTTGAGTTAATTCCAACTCTTAGAAAACCTTTACAGGATTTCTGAGGAGCAGGTTGTCGGTTTGAACCACTGATGTTGTGGTTCGCAATCCAGTGCTTATCCTACAGCATCACACCAAGTGCCCCATAACGATGGATATATATAGATAAATAGAAAGGAATGGAGAGTCTGGAAATAAATTATTAGATATATGGACAATTGATATGGATTTTCATTAAGAATACCAGTAGGGGAAAGAATAGTCATGTCAATACATGTAGCTTGGGAAACTGCATATCCATGTCCAGAGGAATGAAGCTGGGCTTTTGCCTTATATCATATATAAGAGTTGGCTAAACATAGCTTAAAAAATCTCAAGGCAAGAGCAACTATCAGTCTCTTAGGAAAAATCATGCTAGTAATTGTTTGTGACTTTGGATTGTTGATGTTGTTGTTAAGTGTCGTCGAGTTGGTTCCTACCCATAGCGACCCTGTGTAGGGTTTCCAAGGAGCAGCTGGTGAGCTTGAACTGCCGACCTTGCAGTTCAAATGGCTTTGTAGTCTAACACGTTATCCTACAGCGCTGCACCAGAACTCTGTTAAGTGCTGTCAAGTTGATGCTGACCCTTAGCAACCCTGGTATAAAGGATTTCAGAGGAGCAGTTGGTGAATTTGAACTGTTGACCTTGTGTTTCAAACTGACCTTGAGGTCCACTGCCTATCCTGCAGTGCCACACCAGAACTTTTAGCTGTGGTTTTTCAGTAAGACATCAAAGAGCACAAGCAGTGAAAGAAAAATGTAGATAAAGTGGACATCATCCAAATTAGAAAGGAACACTATTAAGAAAAGGAAAATACCAACCACAGCATAGAGGACATTTTTTATAAGTCATTATAGTATAGACTATAGTAAGGACTCTTAGAACTTAAAAAAAAAAAGACAAAACAAAGAAGTCGACTAAAAATTGAGCAAAAGATCTATATATACATTTCTCCAAAGAAGTTACACGAATAGACAATAAATACCTGAAAAGATACTCAGCATCATTTGCTATTTTTGTATTTGTAGAACTATAAATCTAAACTACAATGAAATGTTACTTCACAGTAGAATGACCATAAGGAGCCCTTGGGTATGGACTAAGCTGCTAACTGAATGACTGGCAGTTCGAACCTTTCTCCTTTGCAGGAGGAAGACCTGTTGATCTGCTTCATAAATACAGCCAAGAATCTCATTGGAGAATTCTGGTCTATCACATGGGATTTCTATAAATTGGAATTAACTTGATGGCACCCAACAACAACAACAGGATGGCCATAATAAAAAAGTAATAGCACATATTGGCAAGGATGGTAGAGAAATGGAAATCCCCATCCACTACTAGTGGGAATATGAAATGGTGCAGCTGATTTGAAAAATAAGAACTGTCAGAAGTTTAAGTTGGATTCAGAATAGGACATGGGAATGAAGGTTATCTTTGCTGATATCAGATGCATCTTGGCCCAAAGCAGTGAATATTAGAAAGATGTTTATCTTGTTTTATCAGTTAGGCTAAGACATTCAGCTGTGTGGTTCATAACATATTGTGGATACCTTAACTGGAATTTTCTCTTTTTCATTTGGAAATCCAGTAGTTTTCTTTTTGGAGGTCATTTGTAAATTTTGGAGCCTGCTGTCTACTTTTGGGCCATAGTTTATCACACAAGTTCCAACTGCTTTGTTGTATATGTCAGTGAAATTGGGGAGGGTCAGGTGCTGCTTAAGTCTACCATAAAAGAGAGGCTCCACCATTTCTTGTCCTTTCATGATGAAACTGTTTCATGATGGAACTGTTATGTAAGTTTAGTCACTTCTCCCTTAATGCTTAGTTTGCACTTTATTGGAGATTGCTGATACCTAGGGCAAAGATAAGTGAGTGAGTAATGGGGTATGCGTGTGATGTGGTCCCAATGTATGATAACATTTTTTCTCTTGATGAAGTTTAAGGGGCATCAGAAATGTAAAGTAGGGGCATCACAAATGTAAACTAGCATTCTGAAACTAAAGTACTGCTTAAAGAATAATAAATCAGGTTGCTGTCTGTTGACTTTGTTGTATTATAGGACTTTAGTAGCAGGACTATTTACCATATTAAGTCCTTGAAGCATTAAACTCTATTATATGACGCTCTGCATGGGTATGTAGTTTCATTTTTTTAATAAGGGAAATTTGTGAGAAAATAGCATATGTACATGCGTTTTTTAAATGTTGTTACTGTTTTGTTAGGTGCCAGAGAGTCTGTTACAGCTTACATTAATCCTTTGGACAGCAGAATGAAATACTGCCCTGTCCTGCACCATCCTTCACAATTGCTGTTATGTTTGAGCCCATTGTTGCTGCCACTGTGTCAGTCAATCCATCCCCTTAGGGGTCTTCCTCTTTTTCAGTGACCCTTTACTTTTCCAAGCATGATGTCCTTCTTTAGGGACTAGTCTTTCGTAACAATATGTTCAAAGTATGAGAGATGAAATCTTACCATCTTCACTTCTAATGAACATTCTGATTGTACTTCTTCCAAGACAGATTTGTTGGTTCTTATGGCAGTCCATGGAACTTTCTATGTTCTTCACCAAAAACATAATTGATTCTTCTGTGGTCTTCCTTATTCATTATCCCAGTATAGTAAACCATATTATTGTCTGGTTGACCACTCAAAGTGGTCAGTACAAATCCATTTCAACAAATTAATGCCTAGGATATCAGTTGTTATGTGTTTCCTTTCATTTTTGACACCTTACGCTTTTCTTACATTTCATACTTGGTACACTCCACTTTACTATATTAATGGTTGTTTGCAACTATTTCTTCTCATTTTTAGTTGTGCCCTATCATTTGCTAAGAGAAGTGTAAGGTGTCAAAAATGAAACGAAACACATAACAACTGATATCCTAGGCGTTAATTTGTTGAAATGGATTTGTATTGACCACTTTGAGTGGTGGAGCTCTGGTAGCGTAGTGGTTACGAATCAGGCTGCGAACCGCAAGGTCAGCAGTTCAAAACTACTAGCTGCTCCACGGGAGAAAGATGAGGCTTTCTGCTCCCATAAAGATTTACAGCCTTGGAAACCCTATTCAGGGTCACTATGGGTCAGAACTGACTCGACGGCACTTAACAACAACATCAGCAAATGAAGTGCCTGAAGACTTTACTTCATCCACATCATTAAGATCAATTCTACTTTTAGGAGGCAGTTTTCCCAGTTGTATTTTGAGTACCCTCCAAGCTGAGGGGCTCATATTTTGGCACTATATCATACAGTGTTCCACTGCTATTCATAAGGTTTTCAGTAACTAACATTCAGAAGTGGTCTGCCTCTATTTCTTCTTAGTCTGGAAGCTTTGCTGAAACCTGTCCAACATGGGTGACCCTGCTGGTATTTAAAATATTGGTGGCATAGCCTCCAGCATCACAGCCACATACCTGCTGCCATAGGCAAACTGACTTTTATTAGAATATATTTAATCTGTGAGGTAAGAATGTACGCTCAATTGGGGGGGCTGTGTAGGATGGAGTCTTAGAAGGAACCTTGGACCAACTAAATTCTAAAATGTCTTCAAAGGAATCATGATTCTGTTGTTTGGATGTTCTTATACCAGGAGTGTTTTTAAAAAGATTTTTGGAATTTTATTTCTATCAAAAAAGAAAGAAAGAAAGAAAAATTACAGTTAATTTTAGAATCTGGGAATCTGTTTTTTCCCTAGAAGCAAATTGATATGTTAGTATTAGAAAGTGAGGGTTTACGTTAGGCAAGGTAACTGTCTTAATTGTGACTTCACTTACTACTTTGTGATCTTTAATCAGTCTCTTCTTGCTCTGTTAGACTAGCATTGCTGAGTTCATTAAAGACTTTTTTTGTGGGAAGAAAATTGAGGGATATTAAACCAATTTTTCTGAGAGAAGAAAGAGAGACAAATATAAAAACTGTTATAGATTTTATTCTAAGTAATGAGAATCAGTGGAAAACAGTGTTGTATCAAATACTTTTCTCTTAGACATGCTCCTTGTTAGATTCATTGTAAAAGTAGCATAGTTGCTTATATAGTTATTTAGTGTAAATTTAAAAATTAATAACGATTTGAAAATGTATGACATCCCTTTGCAGAAATAGAATTAACAGAACTCTTTGATTATTGTTGTTAAGTGCCATCGAGTAGGTTCTGATCCATAGCGACTCTGTATAGTCTTTCAAAGGAGTGGCTGGTGAGCTTGAACCACTGACCTTGCAGTTCCTTGTGTTCGAGTGCTTATTGTACAGGGTCACACCAGGACTCCCTTTAATTATTACCTGGTTATTTTATTGTGTTTTTTGCCAATACCTTTAGTACAGCTAGGACTTACTTCCGTCAGCACCATTGATTCTTGATCAGATGCTACGGACTGAAATGAATGAGCACTGACCAATTCTTTTGGGTACAGTGACTTCCTGTATTTCTTCATCTTCTTTTGATGTTTCCAGTGTTGTTTAATCTTTTGCCTGTAGAATTCTTCAAAACTGCAACTCGAGTCTTAGAATTTTTCTTTAGTTCTCTGCCACTTTGAGGACTAAATATGCTTGATCCAAACCATGGCATTTTTAGTGGTCTCATAAGTATGCAAAAAGGAGCTCTGGTAGCGTAGTGGTTACGAATCAGGCTGTGAACCTCAGGGACAGCAGTTCGAAACTACCAGCTGTTCTGCCGGAGAAAGATAAGGCTTTCTGCTTCCGTAAAGATTTACAGCCTTGGAAACCCTGTACAGTGTCGCTATGAGTCGGAACTGACTACATGGCACATAACAACAACAACAACAACAAGTATGCAAAAGTCAGACAATGATTAGGGAAAGACTGAAGATAAATTGATCCATTTGAGTTATGTTGTGGGTGATGAATATTTAATATATCGTGGACTGCCAAAAGAATGAGCAAATCTGTCTTGGAAGAAGCACGGTTAGATTTCTCCTTAGAAGTGAGAATGGCAAAACATCATTTCACATACTTTGACCATATTGCCAGAAGGGACCAATTCCAGGAGAAAGACATGGTGTTTGGTAAAGTATAGAGGGTCAGCAAGAAAGAGGAAGACCGTCAGTGAAATTGATTTTTCTTAGTGGCTGTAGCATTGAGCTCAAACATGATTGTTACAATGATGCCTGACTGAGCAGTGTTTTGTTTTGTTGTACTTGGGTCATTATGACTTGTAGCCTTGAAGGCATTATTTACTGTAGTTAACATAAAGGGATTAATTTGTAATGCTATAGAAAGAGGTATACTGGCTCCATGTCAGCAGGTTAACTAAATTAATACTGTAGATACATTTTTGTTTTTTTCCTCCCAATTTATACAGAAAAGCCTTAGCTTATATAAAACAGATTGTGTTCATCAGTTGTTTTGGAAGTTAGATCATATTTTCCCATAATTAGTCTCTTAAATATTGATTCATTTCCCAGGCTTTACTTCAAAAGCACAGTTGAACCATAATTAATTGAAATTATCAACATATTTGCAGTGATAAATTCTAGAAAATTTTATTGTAGTAGTAGTAATGAAATAAAACCTAGTAATTTCTTAAAAAATAATTTTGAAAATGTCTCATGAATGCTGATACTTAGTTAATACAGGGGTTTTATCAGAAAAAGGTACCAAGTAGGGGATTGTGGAAGATTGTCAGGCCTTTCTGGATACTTTTAGGGACTTTAAAGGTTGACAGCACTGAATTTTCAACTCATGATTCACTTTTTCCTAATAGTCATATAGAACAGAAGCGCTTTTCTTCTGTGCACCAACTGTGGTTAAGGCTTTGTTTGGTTTTTTGTATTTTCAATAGCTCTTGAAGAAATGAAGAGAGTAGGGAAGAGAAAGGGAGAATTTTCTCGGGTGGTTGGGTAAGATTTGAAAAAACAGGGAAGGAAAACGAATACCTAAGATATGTGTTTGAGAAAGAATAATCTGAGGTGAGTTTAATTCTAGTTTAAAGGGGTAGGGAGAGAAAGTGTAATGTGAGTGATTCCTGATCGGGTAGAGAAAAGATGGTGATAAACTATGCTGGGTTAGACTTCTCTGGAATGCTCAGTAAGTGCTGCTGGCAGCTTTAGAAACTGTTCAGAACTAGAAATGGGAGCAGTGTATTTTCAGTGCTCATATTGGTTTTTAAATTGGCATTCCAGAGTTTGTTTTTTAAAACTTGGTCAGTAGCCACCACTCATTTATTTAAATAGTTGTATATACATTTTGGACTGCAAGGTCAGTTTGAACTTCAAGGTCAATGGTTCAAGTTCATCAGCCGCTCTTCAGAAACCCTATACAGGTTGCTATGGATTGGAACCGACTCAATGGCACTTAACAGCAACAACAGCAACAATATACATTTGAGATCATTTTCTTTAATGAATTATTATCATTAAGCACATTTTTTATCTTCATATTTATGAAAAGCAAAATATTGTAGGTTAGCCAAATCAATAGGATAATCTGTAACTATTGTGATGTATATGGATATGGTCGTTTTCATATTTCTTTTTATTAACTAGAGAAATCATGCCTCCTTGCTTTTCCAGTTTCCAACATAATTGTTTTTATTTATCATGCCTGACTTCCATTGGCTTCAAAAGGAAGAAAGAAAATCAAACTCAGAATCAGCCCAAGGCTAATTCCTATGAAGTGGACGTCAGACATGCTTGCACCCTACAACCTTCTTAACCCTATTCTGATATCAACCATCCCTCCCCTCCCACAGCACACTGTGCTCCACCTCTGGGTTCCATAATCCATTGCAGTGCTCACATAGGATTATGGGGTTTATTAGGGAAGTGAATGGGATACAATTCAGAATCAGAAACAATTCTGGAAGTAGCAGTTCTCCATCAGGAATGCCTCTTGTCTTCCATATGGCCAACATGCTTGTATTTGGTCTCAGCCATGAATGCCTAAGGACACATTCTGCAAGCCAGCCTTTTGCCCATTGGCACACAGCTTTATTCTGTCCATGGACCTAGATGCCCACAGCTGCCCCATGCCGCCACCTCTGCTGTCACTGCTTTCTAGGTAGGGATCTCACTCTCCATTCTTGCTCTTTGATGGTTCTGATCTTCTGTTTGTGGCTCTTTGATGGTTCTGATCTTCTGTTTGTGTTTCTGAAATGGCTCCTTTTAAACCTATCTGGATGTCAAGACTAACCTATCCCAACCAATTACTTGGTAAGAATGAAAAGACATTGGATAGAAAAACCATATCAAAGTAAATTAAGATATACCACAAAAATCATCTAGTTTTTTTTTTTTTTTTTTTTTAAGCTGGAAATTTTCCTGGGCCCAAAAAACTAGCAGTAGTTAGTTGTTGTTTTGTTGTTGTTAAGTGCCATCGAATTGGTTCCGACCCATAGCGACCCTGTACAGGGTTTCCGAGGGTGTAAATCTTTACGGGAGTAGAAAGCCTCATCTTTCTCCCGCGGAGCAGCTGGTAGTTTTGAACCGCTGACCTTAAGGTTCGCAGCCCGATTCGTAACCACTACGCTACCAGAGCAGTATATTATTATTTTGTAATCACTTAAATCAGTTCAAGCACTTTAAATGTGTGCTGTCTGTGTCTGATCACTGATTTGATTTTCCCCAGGGGAAATCTTTTTCTTCAGGGAAACTCTAGTATACTTGCCTTTGACTCAGTTTTGTTCTTGTTGTTAAGTGCTGTGGAGTCAGTTCTGACTCAAAGTGACCCTGTATAGGGTTTCCAAGGAGCAGCTGGTGAGTTCAAACTGCCAACTTTGTGGTGGTTAACAATGCTGCAGTCCCATACCAAGACTCCTTGACTCATTTTAGGTGATTTATTTGTCTCTTAGATAGCCTTCACAGTCAAATGAAACAATTCTGTATTAAAGGGTATTTTTACACTTTATATTAGAAAGTGTAGAGACAGTTAATTGAATATGCTATATTGAACTGAGTAATTTTTATGGATTTATTTTGTAATATAAATGACTGTTCATTTCCATTTTACTAAGCATTGGAAAGTGTACTAAGCTTGGGAATTGAATAACCTGGACTGTAATTTTGAGCAGTATTGTGAAACCTTGAGCACTTTTACTTTCTTTTGAATTTCAGTTCCCTCCACCTGATTTAGTAGTTTGAATGTCCCTCACAAAACTGTTTGTTGCCTGGATAAATTGGAATAATAGATATAGACATGTTTTGTAAACTCTGAAGTGCTCCCACAAATATTATTTGTGATGATATGTGTGTTGATCAGGGTTGGTTTTATGGAAAATTGTCAAATTAGGTGACTACTGTCTCTGAATTCTCTTTCTAGTGTCTTGAGTGACTTAACCCTTTTAAGAGGTGATTTCAGGCAGGATTCTTTGCTATCTTAGAGGATGAGTGACTTTTTCTAGTGATTTTCAGATTTGAAGTATTTTCCAAAATACAGTGAAAGTTTGTTAGGAATTTGTACGCTTATGAATGAACATATATTTTATAGAATTTCTGTATGCATAGGTGTAAAATGGAGCAATAGCACTAATTGTGCAACAACTATGATTGTTACCTTCTTGGATCAGATGTTGTTAAGTGTTGAGTCGGTTCTGACTCATAGTGACCCTATCTAGGGTTTCCTAGGAGGGGCTGGTAGGCCAGATGTTGGCTGTTAAATCATTGGTAAAGTGCTGAGCCAATCTAGATTTAGCAGTAGTCTTCTAGAAGAAACACATCCTGCCTATATTTTGACTCTTCCCCCATTGTCTGAAATAGAGCAGCAATTTTTAGTTTAATAAGTGGTGCTGTAGGATAAGCACTCTACTGCAAGGTAAGTTTGGACTATAGGGTCAGCGGTTCACATCCACTAGCAGCTCCTTTGGAAACCCAGTACAGGGCCACTGAGTCAGCCCTGACTTGATGACATCTAACAACAACAACTTAAAATGTATATAACTTTTTGTGCTGTGGAATGGGAAAAACAGTTTGGATTTGGGATTGAAGATAGCTTTGGTGCTAACTTCAGAGGAAAGCCAGGATTGAGTAAGTCATTATTTTGGGGAGGTTTTTGAGTTGTCAGAGGCAATATGACATTAGGTTAATCTTCCCCCTTTAAAAAAAAAAAAAAATTAAATATACTGCCCAATGCCCCTTTCCCCAGCCTCAAATTGGATGTTGTGTAAATCTAGTGAATTAGGCATATTCAATACTTAATAGTCTAATTCCTAAAATCCTAATAAGCTGTTTACATACACACTGCAAGGTTTTTAGACTTTTCAGGGAAAATAAATTTGTTTCTAAAATACGTTTTGAAATTATTTCAAGTGAGGGCTTAATACTAAATGAAATATTTACTCGTTTTAGGTTTGGTTTGATGTTCACTGGGATTAGAATAAAGGAAAATATGCTTGATTTGAGTTCATGGTTCATAAGTAAAATGGTATGCACGTTAAGGTTGGAGTGTTGAAAATTGGCAATGGTTCATTGTGACTTGTGGTTTATATATAGTAAAATTTGGATTTTTGGAGATGAAAATACTGAGTCATTTAAAATTAGTTCAAAAAGAATTTAGATATTTTGAAGTAAGAAATTGGGTAGTTAATGGATATCAAACTTTTGTAAAATATTTGAAAGTTTTGATTTTAACAGAAAGTTGATTTTAGGACCTGAGCACCTGTGTGTTAAAAAATCTTAATTTGTCGTTATATATGTTAGTTGCCATCGAGTTGGTGTTGACTCACAGAGACCCCATGTACCATAATGAAATATTGCCTCATCCTTCTTCATCTTCACAGTTGTTGGTATGCGTGAGTTCATTGTTGTGTCTACTGTGTATTTTTAGTGTCTTCCACCCTGTTGTTGTTGTTGTTAAGTGCAGTTGAATCAGTTCCGACTAATAGTGACCCTATATAGGGTTTCAGAGGAGTGGCTGGTGGGTTTAAACTGTCGACCTTGTGGTTAGAAGGGCTCATTTTCTAGAACTGTATAAGACAATTCCGACAAAGTTCAGAAAATATCATAAATATCACATGCAAGTAAAAATTTGTTGAAGGTAATTAAAATATGTTTGTAGTAGTACATCAGAGGTGTTGCCAGAAATTCAAGATGCTTTCAGAAGAGGATGGCGGAAGACTATCACTGCTAATATCAGATGTATCTTGGCTAAAAGCAGAGAATACTAGAAAAATGCTTGCTTGTATTTTTTGAGCACTTAATGATGAAGATCAAAGACTATAGACTTCAGCATTGATTGCACCTCAATGCAAAAAAACAAAAATCCTCACAACTGGACTAATAAGTAGCATCATAATTAACAGAGAAAAGATGTTGTTAAGTGCCATTGAGTTGATCCCGACACATAGTAACCCTGTAGAAGGTATACAAGGAGCAGCTGGTGAGTTTGAACTGCTGATGTTTTAGTTCAAACCAGCCTTGTGGTCTGGTGTTTATCCTACAGCTCCACCAGGACTCCAGAGAAAAGATGTCAAAAATTTCATTTTACTTGGATCCACAGTGAAATCTAATGAAAACAGCAGTCAAAAAAAATCAAACAACATATTACATTAGGCAGATTTGTTGCATAAGACCTCTTTAAAGAGTTTAATAGCAAAGATATCAGTTTGAGGACTAAGATGTGCCTGACCCAAGCCACAGTATTTTCAATAGCCTCATATGCATGTGAAAGTTAAACAATGAATAACGAAGACCTGTCTGTAAAAGAATCCGTGCGTCACAGTTAATGGTGTTGGAGAAGAATATTAATAGTACCCTAGACTGCCAGAAGAACTAGAAATATGTTTTGGGACAAGTGCAGCCAGATTGCTCCTAAGCGACAATGGGAAGACTTCATTCACTTTGGTTATGATTTCAGGAGGTACCAATACCTGGAGAAGGTGGAAGGTGAGTGAAAAAGAGGAAGACCCTCAATGAGATAGATTAACACAGAGGCAGCAGAGATGATCTCAAACATGGCAGTGTGCTGGTACAGGACTGGGCAGTGTTTCTTTTTTCTTTTTTTTTGTACACAGTGCTTCTATGCGTTAGAACTGAGTTGACAACATCTAACAACAGGAGTAGCATACCAGACTATTGTGAGCTATAGAGTTTTCTTTGGCTAATAATAATAATAATAATAAAAAATGATCTCCACGCTTTTCATCTTAGTCTTTTGAGATTTGGAAGCTCTGTTGAAACCTGTCCACCACAGGTGATCATGCTGGTCTTGGAAATCCTAGACTGGCATCAAAAAACAACCACACTACCACAGTATTACAAACTGGCCAGTGGGGTATCTTTATGATAAGGTCTTGAGCAAAGTAACGTAGTAGGGCGCAGGTTTTAGAGTAAATGAACAATTCTGAATCCTTTGAATATTTGAAGAGTTAGTTACATTGTACAAATTACCAAACCTTTTTGAACATATTAGGATCCCCTATTGTTGCATTACAGGGTTGTTCTAAGGATTGAATTTTGGTTCTTTTAATAGTATCTGGATTTGTATAAGTATTGGTTTAAGAATCATTTTGGGTGTCTAATAAAAATACGCTTTCTGGGCCCCAGTACAGACTTACATGGTTGTAGTTCTAGAATCTTCAAGTAAGCTCCCCTTGTTGTTGTTAGGTGCCATCGAGTCGGTACCGACCCATAGTGACCTTATGCACAGCAGAACAAAACACTGCCCGATCCTGGGCCAATATCACAATTGTTGGCCAGACTTGAGTCCATCGATGCTGCCACGTGGCCAATCCATCTCGTTGGGGGTCTTCCCCTTTTTCTCTGACCATCCACCTTACCAAACATGATATCCTTCTCCAGGGACTGGTCCCTCCTGACAACATGTCCAAAGTATGAGAGATGAAGTTTGGCCATCTTGGCCTCCAAGGAGCACTCTGGCTGCACTTCTTCCAACACAGATAGATTGGTTCTTTTGGCAGCCCATGGCACTTTCAATATTCTCTTCCAACACCATAACTCAAAACCATCAATTCTTCTACAGTCCTTCTTAGTCACTGTCCAGCTTTCACATGCATATGAGGTTATTGAAAATACCATGGCTTGGGTCAGGCACACCTTACTCCTCAAGCTGACATCTCTGCTCTTCAACACTTTAAAAAGGTCTTGTGCAGCAGATTTTCCTAATGTAATATGTGGTCTGATCCTTGACTACTGTTTCCACGAGTGTTGATAGTTGATCCAAGAAGCATGAAGTCCTTGACAACTTCAGTCTTTTCTCTGGAGATAAGAATGTTGTTTAAAGGAGCTCTGGTAGCGTAGTGGTTACGAGTCGGGCTGCGAACCTCAAGGTCAGCAGTTCGAAACTACCAGCTGCTCCGCGGGAGAAAGATGAGGCATTCTGCTCCCGTAAAAATTCAGCCTCGGAAACCCTGTGCAGGGTTGCTATGAGTCTGAACCGACTCCATGGCACATAACAACAACAACAACAAGAATGTTGTTTATTGGTACCCTAGATGATTCTTAATACCTACTCTGAAAAGATACTCAAATGTAAGGAATATGCATACATATGTACATTGTTACAAATTGAACTTCAGACCTCAAAGATGTTCCCTGTCCTGTCCTCCTACCTGTTTCTTATTGATGCCACAAAAACCCCAGAATTATTTGAAAGAGGATTAAGAAACCAAGTTTCTGCTCACAAATAAAGCCATGTGTGACCAATCACATCCTCTATTTTGGCTGCCTGTTGACTCCATGTTTGCAGTAAATCCTCCAATCTGACTGTACTACTTGTAAATGCCCTTTTGTCTATGTATCACCAGGGATTTGTATCTGACCAATGATAAGCACAGGAAGAAGCAAAACCATTGCTTACTTTTATCATGAATAGTCAGTTCACAAATCCTAATCGTTTTACTGCTTGAATGATTCTTACATAAATTCAGCTAACATTTGTTGATCCTCCTGCTTTGTACTGAACCCTGTGTTAATCAGCACTAGGGAAATGTAAACAATTCAGGTAATTCCTGGCACTCCAAAGAACTCTTAGGTGAGTGAGGGAGCTCAGATTCTTTATGAAAATGGACTTATAAACAGTCTGTGGTATATTGAGGTAAAAGAACATAGTGGGAAAGGGGATAATATTCCCTTTTTTATTTCTATTGCTTATAATTCTAACTTCAGAGACACTTTAAATTATTGAGTGCTCACTGTGTGGTGTAAGTGTAACCATCACATTCACTCTATAAAGTAGCAGCTGTGTTTCTATTTTATAGACAATAAGTGGTAGAATAGGAGCCTAGTCTATGGTTTAGAGCTCCACTGCTAACTGGAAGGTCAGTGGTTTGAACTCATTGGTCGTTCCTGGGACAATGTGGCAGTATGCTTGTGGCAGTATGCTTCTGCAAAGATTTATAGCCTCCCAAACCCTATGAGGCAGTTCTGCTCTATAGGGTTGCTATGAATGAGTTGATAGTGAAGTGATAACAATTTTAATTTTTAAAGTGTTGTTATTAAGTGTCTATGAGTCAGTTCCTACTCATAGTGACCCTGTATAGGGTTTCTGAGTTGCAGCTGGTGGGTTTGAACTTCCAACCTTGCAGTTCAAACTTTTACCTTGTGGTTCAAACTTACCTTGTGGTTCAGTGCATTTTCCTGCAGTGCCATATGTTATTAAAACCGTGGTGTGACTTCATACCCCATTATTATTGTCGTTGTTAGGTGCCATCGAGTTAGTACTGACTCATAGCGACCCTATGCACAACAGAACGAAACACTGCCCAGTCCTGGGCCAATATCACAATTGTTGCCATGCTTGAGTCCATTGATGCTGCCACCTGGCCAATCCATTTCACTGGGGGTCTTCCTCTTTGTCTCTGACACTCCACCTTACCAAACATGATATCCTTCTCCAGTGACTGCTCCCTCCTGACAATATGTCCGAAGTATGAGAGACGAAGTTTGGCCATCCTGGCCTCCAAGGAGCACTCTGGCTGCACTTCTTCCAACACATATCACTTTATTCTTTTGGCAGTCCATGGCACTTTCAATATTCTCCTCCAATGCCATAACTCAAAAGCATCAATTCTTCTGTGGACTTCCTTATTGACTATCCAGCTTCCAGATGCATATGAGGTTATTGAAAATACCATGGCTTGGGTTAGGCACACCTTAGTCCTCAAGCTGACATCTTTGCTCCTCAACACTTTAAAAAGGTCTTGTGCAGCAGATTTGCCTAATGCAATACATCATTTGATTTCTTGACTGCTGCTTCCACGCGTGTTGATAGTTGACCCAAGAAGAATGAAGTCCTTGACAACTTCAATCTTTTATCTGTTGATAAGAATGTTGGCTGAAAGCAGAGAATTCCAGAAGGGTGTTTCCTGGTGTTTTATTTACTATGCAAAGGCTTTTGATTGTGTGGATCATACACCATAGTTGTTCCATTATACTATTATGCCTCTCTCTAAGGATAAAAACTTGACTGTTTTTTTTTTTTTTAAATTAAATTTAAAAAAATTATTTATTTTATTTTGTTTATTTTTTATTTTGGGGGGATTTTTATAGTTCTTCAAAATTGATGCTTGTTCATTCTATTGTTGTATTTTCATGTGACTGGAAATGTGGCATTATTGTGCTGACCAGGACTTTAGCATCTCTACTGTCTTCATCCTCTGCCACCTTATATTTTCCTTTCCATTTCTAGAAGTGATACATAGTAAGCATATAAAAAAGAAATGATGTCCTATGTGACTTGTCAATTTTTTTTCTTGACCTCTTCTTTTTGTTTACTCTTTTTGTCTTCCAATGAAAATTTAGTAATTCTTTTTGTTTGTTTTGCTTTACACAGCCTTATAGATGGAATTGTGTAGCGATGAATGATGTTTAGGGAAAAGATCCTGTGAACGTGATTTTCATCCCACCAGAATAATGTAGAAATTTCACTAAAAGTTTTGTCACACTATTGATCATGATCATTAGGCTTGATTTGACCGATTCAGCTGCTTGGTATACCCTTTTTTCTTCATAGTTTGATTTGGTTAGGTGAACAGTTAGTTGCGTTCTCTTGTTAGAGTTTCCTCATCATAGAGTGGGTGGCGGCGGTTGTATGCTATAAAATCAGTTCAGACTCCTAGCAACCCTGTATATAGTTTCCGAGGCTACAAATCTTTACAGTTGCAGAAAGCCTCATCTTTTTCCTGCAGAGCAGCTGGTAAATTCAAACTCCTGATCTTCCCGTTTTTAGCCAGACTTGTAACCCACTTCGCTATCAGGGCGCCTTCATTCGTGAGTGGTGGTGGTGGTGGTGCGGGTGATCGTGTGCTGTGGAGTCAGTTCCAACTCATAGCAAACCTGCATAGCGTTTCCAATACTGTAAATCTTTTTGGGAGCAGAAAGCCTCATCTTTCTCCTGCAGAACTGCTGGTAGTTTTGAATTGCTGACTGCCTGAGTCATAACCACCATACTACCAGAGGTCCTTCATCGTGAGTGTAGATCTCTTATTTCACAACAAGAGTAAGTTCATTTAGAATTGCTCTAATTAACTTTTATTCTTTAAACTGGAAATTCCTTTTTTGTTCCTCTTAATTTTTAAATTGTGTATTTCTGATTGATAATTGTTTATTTTGGGGAAACATCTCAAATTGATAGAAGTTCCTTAGTCAGTTGCTTAGGATGAAAAGTTGGTTGAATTTTTATTAAAATCTGAATATTTGACAGTGACCAGTGTGGTGTTTCCCCTCTGACAATCATGTTTGAAAGAAGGGAGTTGTTCTTTGTCTTCTTCTTTTTTTTTTTAAAGTAATTTCTGTAGTTTTCTTTTCAAAAGTGTCTTTATATTCACTATTCAGCATCATTTAAAAAAATAAGTGTCATTTCTATTTGTGATGTTGTTTTGTACCTTGGAGTTAGTTCCAACTCATAGTGACCTTGTGTAGGGTTTCTAAGGAGCAGCTGGTGGGTGGGTTTGAGCCTCCATCCGTGTGGTTTGCAGTTCAGTACACACCAGGATTGTTTGTGATAGGCAGTTATTTTTCATCAAACATTGTTGGGCTGTTGCTGTTGTTACGTGCCTTCGAGTTGATTCCGATCCATAGCAACCCTGTATAGAGTTTCTGAAGAGCAGCTGGTGAGCCTGAACTGCCAACCTTGTGGTTCAAATGACTTTGCAGTCTAGCGCATTAACCCGCAGTGCCATACTAGGACTTAGTTGTTGTTAAGTACTGTCAAGTTGATTCCAACTCATAGCGACCCTGTACAAGGCTTTCAAGGAGTGACTGGTGAGCTTGAACTGCTGACCTTGTGATTCAAACCAACTTTGCAGTCCAGTGCATTAACTCTTAAGTGCCACACCTTAGAAAACAGAAAATACTTTGTATGTCAGTGTAGTCATGGCTGTTTGCTGGTTTGTATGGAAGAATTTTGACTTTCTGTTATTTCTATATGGGGATTTTACTCTTGAGCTAAAGGAAAATTCTGTAGAGGCAGTCACAGCTGATTCAATTTCCTATGGTACATATGCTGAAGTAGTTCTTGAATTATTATGGCATGACTTTGCTCATTATAAACAACAACAACAGCAAAAAACACAAACCAGTCGTCACGTGTATTATGACTTAGTTCGACCCTCATGTATTACAGAGTAGAATTGCACTCAATAGAATTAACAAGGCTTTAACTTTTTGAAAGATCACCAGGATTTTCTTTCAAGGTACCTCTGGGTGGATTTGATCTGCCAACCTTTCAACTGAAAGTGGTCATATGCTTAGTTATCTGCACTATGCAGGAACTCCCAGCACTTAACTGCCATTGAGTTAATGTTCATGAATAGTGATTCTATAGAGGGTTTCTGAGAATGTGATGCTGGACTACAAACAAGGTCAGTTTGAACCACAAGGTCGGCGGTTCAAGCTCACCAGCCACTCCTTGGAAACCCTATACAGAGTCCCTATGAGTCGGAACCAACTCAATGGCACTTAACCACAACAACAAATTTATATGAGAGCAGAAAGCCTTCTTTTCCTTCCAAGGAGCAGTTGGTGGATTTGAACTGTGATCTATGGTCATTGTTGTTAAGTGCTTGTTTGAGTTGGTTCCGACCTATAGCTCCCCTAAATAGGGTTACCAAGGAGCAGCTGGTGAGCTTGAACCACTGACCTTGCAGTTCATATGGCTTTGCAGTCTGGAATATTAGCACACAGCACCACACTAGGAGTCCAAGGACTACCATTGTTGTTGTTGTTAAGTACAGTGGAGTCGGTTCCGACTCATAGTGACCCTGTACAGGGTTTCTGAGGCTGTTTTTCTTTACAGGAGTATAAAGCTTTATATTGCTCCCACGGAATGGCTGGTAGTTTTGAATTGCCGACCTTGGGGTTAGCAGCCTCTGGAAGCGTAGTGGTTACGAATTGGGCTGCAAACTTCACTGACAGCAGTTCAAAACTACCAGCTGTTCCACGAGAGAAAGATGAGACTTTATGCTCCTGTAAAGATTTACAGCCTCGGAAACCCTGTACAGGGTTGCTGTGAGTCGGAACTGACTCCTCGGCACATCACAACAACAACAACAACAGTGCTACCAGAGCTCTATAGTATGGCTTTATTAACATTTTCTAAAAGCTTCTCGATGTAAGTATCTTCAGTTACTGTTTTTTTTCTCAGATCTGATGAATCCTAAGAACTGACTTCAAGAAAAGAAACATCAAATTGAATGGCTAAAAGTATGTTGAATTTTGTGATTTGTCATTCATATAAATTAGAATGTCAGTGTTAAATACCCCCTAAACATTGAAACATGCTTGGAGTGACTTTTTGGTTTTGGAATGCTCTCCTCATATTTTGGTTGTGGATCATATGTCCGTTTTATATTTGTTCATCTCAGGATTGGTAGGAGGTAAGGAGTGACTTCAGAAATGTGACTACAAGGTGTTGCTTACAGGTACAAACCTGTGCTTGTGAGATTGAGAGCTGGGCTGCATGTATCATCTTGGGATAGGCCTAAATTTCTATGAAGGCTTTTATAGTATTTTATAGTTAACAACCTTCAGTAGAAAGCAGTTGCTCTATGGCATATCACTATTTCATTACTCAGTGAAGAATGTTGTGGTTTATATATTTAAGATTTATCTCTAAGATAGGGAATTTACTTCTAGATTATAATTGTGATAGGAAATTCATATCTTTTGAATGGATTCTAGTTGTAATGAAGGATCCCAGAAGTCCTCTGTCCAGAGGGGGCTTGGAGCTGAGATGCTTTGTTATTTTTGGCTCTGTTCTCTACTTGAGACCTATGGCATGTTTTTGAAAGTCTATTTTACTGTAATGGCTGCTGTTGTATACTTAGTATGAAACTTGTAACATGCATTCTGTGAAATTTAGTATTGGGCCAAGTGGGTTTTTTTTAAATGAGGCAGATTTGTTATAGTTTATAGCTTTTCATGGGGATTTTGGTCTCTTGAAAGCAGTACTTCATATGTTGCTCTATTGCTGTAGTCCAACATTATTCAATATCTTGTTATTGTTGTTAAGTGCCATTGAGTTGATTCTGATTCTTAGCAACCCTGTATAGGGTTTCCAAGAAAGTGCTGGTGGGTTTGAACCGTTGACCTTGATGAGTACTTCATTGCTATCCTACAGCATACCAGGACTTCCAGTTTCTGGTTGTTGTTAAATTTTAGGTTGCTATTCATAAGCCGAAGCCTGCTGGAGAAGTAGAAGAGATGGTCACTTATTGTCTTATTATTCTAGAACATCTTTTTTGTGTTATATTGTCAGAAACATTGTTTGCTTTTTGTAGGGGATGTGTGGTGCTGTATGTAGTAGGATCAGCACTGGACTGCAAACCACAAGGTTGATAGTTCAAATCCACCAGCTGCTCCTTAGAAACCCTATAACAGGGTCTCGATGAGTTGGAACTGACTCAGTGGCACTTAAGTGACCCTCTTATAGAGTTTTGTGAAGATTAGATTAGGTAAAATGTGAAGGCAAAGTGCTTTGTAAACTGCAATTTTTTATAACTCTTTGCTAAGTCAGCTTGCTAAATGATGACATGCTTTTCCTTAGCACTTGAGTGGCTGACTGCTCCATGGTGCTCCTGATGCTGTGCCAGTTTATTCCTGATATTATCCTGCCATTCTTTGCAGCTCTGATTTTTTACCTCTGTTGGAGAGTAATCTGAAAAGCTCGGTGATACCTGAATAAAAATTTCAGGATACTTGAGGCTGACGGTCTGAGAGCCATAGATTTCTTTTAGTATGCCTGTAAATTCCGTGTTGTTGTTGCTATTCTGTGCCGTGGAGTCAGTTCCAACTGATAGCGACCCTGTACAGGGTTTCTGAGGCTGTACATCTTTACGGGAGCAGAAAGCCTTATCTTTCTCCCATGGAACAGCTGGTAGTTTCAAACTGCTGACTCTGAGGTTAGCAGTCCAATTCGTAACCAGTAGGCTACCAGAGCTCCTTAAATTCCATATTAGAAGGGGGGAATAATATAAGCCTTAATAGTTCTAAGCAATTTCTCTCATTACTAGAGAGAGAATGGAGCAAATCCTTTAATTTCTGCTAAGATATTAGGTATTTTTTTCCATAGGTACAAAAGAGTAAAAGGATGTCTGCATGAATAGTTCTTTTAGAAAGATCAGCACAGGGCTGGCCCGTATGAGTTGAGATTAAAGATATCCCAACTGTTTTGACTTTTCTGACATGCTGTTTGTTGTTGTTAAATGCTGTCGAGTCGATTCCGACCCATAGCGACCCTCTAGAGGGTTTCCAAGGAGTGACTGGTGAGCTTGAACCACCAACCTTACAGTTCAAACTGACTTTGCAGTCTAGTGCATTAACCCACAGCACCACACCAGGACTCCATAATTCTTGATACCATTCACCATGCCTCCCTTCCTTCAAATCCCAGGGTTCTGCAACATGCTGCAGCATCTGACAAAATTCAACAATTTTGGAGGCTGTCAAGTCCCAAATCTGTAGTTTAGAGATTAGTCTGAATGAATTTCTTACCCATGTAGTCTGAGGATCTGAGGAACCCAAATCAGCAGGCCAGATGGCAAAGTATTGATAGAGGAGTCTGTGGGAGTTGGGGAGTCAGGTCAGATGTGGACCAAAGGTCCCTTGAACTGGAATTCAGACATAATGAGCCAGATGAAAGATCCAGGGCAATAGAACCAACTTGTCCAAAGCACTCTTGTAAAATGTAGTCAGACCATACCCCCCAAGGGGTACTTAAAGATGGTAACTAGTAAGGTGGGGGCATCCTTAATCTTTCTTGTTGTTAAGTGCCATCAAGTTTTTTTTTTACTTATAAAAATCCTGTATAGGGTTTCCAAGGAGTGGCTTGTAGGTTTGAGCCATCAACCTTGGTGGTTAGCAGTTAAGTGCTGATCCAACAGTATCAAACCAGGATTTCTCCTTAATCCTTGGTGGAGGTGGTGGTTATATGCCATAGAGTCGGTTCCAATTTATAGTGACCCCATACAGGGTTTCCAAGGCTGTAAATCTTTACGGGAGCAGAAAGCCTCCTCTTGCTCCCATGGAACAGCTGATAGTTTCCTGATTTGTACGCTACCAAAGCTCCTTCCTTAATCCTTGTTGTTGTTGTTATGTGCCGTGGAGTCGGTTCTGACTCATAGCTACCCTGTACAGGGTTTCTGAAGCTGTAAATCTTTACGGGAGCAGAAAGCCTCATCTTTCTCCCACAGAACAGCTGGTAGTTTTGAACTGCTGACCTTGCGGTTCGCAGCCCAATTCATAACCACTACGCTACCAGAGCACCTTTCCTTAATCCTTAGTTCCACTGTAATCTTTACCTTCTTATGGTGGTGGTGTGGTTGTGTGCCACTAAGTCAGTTCTGACTCGTAGCGACTCTGTGTAGGGTTTCTGAGCCTGTAAATCTTTATGGGAGCAGAAAGATCCCACAGATCCCCACCTAATGTTTGCTAATGAAGAATAATTCAGGGTAGGGTTTATGTTACTGTTATTGTTGTTAAGTGCCCTTGAGTCAGTTCCAACTCAGGGTTTCCAAGGAGCAACTGGTGGTTTTGAATCTTTATTCTGTTAGCAACTCATTTCAAAATGGGTCTATAGTCATAGAGGCTTGGATTTACAGTATATCGCAGAATCAAGGTTTATAATAAACAAATAGCTGCCCTGCAATATCCGTGTATTTTCAATCTCAGTTTAAAAGTCTCAAGAGTATCTTTCATAGGCACAGCATCTTTTTATTTTTCTACTCCCGCTTTAAATATATAACAGAATGTCTCATTTGTGCTTTTTCCAATTTGTAAACTGTGTTGCTTGAATAGTTGTTTCCCAGACTTAGTAGTTGAGAGGAAGAGATGCTAATTTCAGGATTGTAACGGATATCCTTCATAGTTGGCTCTTAGATCCCGGAAATCTTTTTTTTTTAAAGAAGTACAACCTGAGGTGACAAGTAGGGGAAAGAGTCGCTAGAAATGGTTATATTGCTTTAATTATTAGAGCAAGTACAAAGCTGTGTCTGGGATGTTCTTCAATGAAATACTACTGTATAATTGTGGTCATACCCCAAACAAATTTTGTTCCTAATTAAAATTGTGGAGAATAGCAGCCAATCTTCAAATCTGTTAATTTACCATAATTAAAAATAATGATGCTTTGTTTTATGAATTAGACTTGTGAGATTTTTCAGGCATCTTCATTCATTGAAATTATTAATTATAAGTTGAAGTGTGTGTGTGTATGATCTGATTTTGATCTAAATGATGTAGGGAAAAGCCACACGGTGTGTGAAATTATTTCTGCTTTATATTTTCTTTGGAACAACCTTGGATTTTCATCTTTCTGTATCTCTTACTTTGGAATTTAAGTTTGGAAGACTGTATATCTGTCTTTATGAGTGCTGACAAACAGGTAAAGACAGGTTTAGTTTACTAATGAAGAATAACTAAGGGTAGGGTTTATGTTACTGTTATTGTTGTTAAGTGCCGTTGAGACAGTTCCGACGCAGGGTTTCCAAGGAGCAACTGGTGGTTTTGAATTGCTGACTCTGTGGTTAGCAGTCCAATGCTTATCCTGTAGCGCCACACCAGATATAGTTAAGATTAGCATGGGAAGAAATGAAAGTATATGGGGTACTTTTTTGGGGGTGGGGCATGGTGATTTGGAGCTCAGATTAGATTAATATAGATTTTTAGCAAATATATTTAAGCTTTATTTTATTGTCAGGTGAAATGTGAAGGGTATATTTGAAAGGGTTGAAAAGTGCTATGTGATGGGGCATAAAAATGTTTATGGAAAGATTTGATTTTTGCAAATTTTTATAAGCAGCCTCTCTTTACCCTCCCAATCTCCTTACACACATACTATATGTGTTGGCTTTCCCTGGGCTTTGTGTGTGTGATACTGTTGTAAATAAAAATGGTGTTAACACCACTGTCAAATGAATGAACAAACTTCTTAGAAGAAGTAACTAAGAACATTCCTTAGAAGTGAGGATGGTAGGCCTTAGACTTACTTACCTTGGACATGTCTTCAGAATCACCAGCCACTATTTGATAAAGACAGCCAGTGAAAATGAGGGAAACCCTCAGTGAGATGTGTGTCTCATTGAGATGGAGATATAATAGACTCAAATATACCAACAACCAGGAAGATGACATAGTACGACACAACGGGTTTTTTGTTGTTGTTTGTTTTGTTTTTTTTTTAAAGTGTGGTTGCTAGGATGGCAGCTAATGGCAAGATTTGAGTTACAGCTACAACTTGATGACCACTAAATAGTAAGGTTAAATGGTTTCTACAAGAGGTGTTGGATTTGAGCTAAGTAACGCATTTATTTTGGTGTTTTACCTTGGAACTAAGAACACACATACCTCAGATAGTTGATACTATGATATAATATATAGATTGCATGGTGTAATATAGATTGGCCCTATTGACACAGTTATTAAAACACTCAGCTGCTTAAGACGTTGTTGGATTGAACCCATCAGCCGTTCCACAGGAGAAAGATGTAGGAGTTGGCTTCTGTAAAGATTCATAGCTATTGAAACCCTTTGAGATATCAAAGGTTTCAAAAGCTATGGATCTTATTCTGTATTTTGCAATTTGTATTTGGTAGGGAAAATATATTTTGTAGAGAATTTTGGAGTCCTGGTGTGGCACTGTGGGGTAATGCGCTGGACTGCATGGTCATTTGAACTGCAAGGTCAGCGGTTCAAACCCATCAGCCGCTCCTTGGAAACCCTGTTACCAGGGTTGCTATTAGTAGGAACCGACTCAATGGCACTTAACAACAACAACAACAACAACAACAACAGCAACAATAGTGTGGTGTTAGAGGATAAGCACTAGACTGCTAACTGCAAACCCATCAGCTTCCTTGGGAATGCTATACAAGGTTGCTTTGAGTTGGAACTGACTCGATGGTACTTAAGAACAACAACAGGGTAAATATACTCAAATTATTGGAAAATTAGAATTAAAAAAAATTATTTTGCTGTGTGTGAGACAAAAATTTAAACTTTGTATTTTTGGTGTCTGGAGTTAGATATATTATTCTACTACTTGTTGAGGAAGAAGACCCCCCAACGAGATGGATTGGCCAAGTGGCAGCATTGATGGACTCAAGCGTGGCAGCAGTAGTGAGGTTGGCCCAGGATTGGGCAGAGTTTCGTTTTGCTGTTCATAAGGTCACTGTGAGTCGGTACAGATTCAGTGCCACCTAACAACAACAACTCTTTATTGTTATTATTATTAGTTTAGTATGAACTCAGGATTTAAATATAAAATTGCTATAATGGGAGGGCAGCAGAGAAATAGGTTAAGCTCACTCAGTGAGGCTAAGGACTTAATGTCCTGCAAATCATGAAGCTTTAAATTTGTCAGAGTAGAGAAGAAATCATAACTGGTACTGCAAAATGCTTTATACTTTTTAGAAATTGTATATTCTCAGATCAGTAAAAGAACTAAGAACTCCAGAATCCCTCCCCTCCCCCCCTTTAAAAAAAAATCAGGTGCTAGGCTATATAGTACAGTTTAGAATAATTTGAAGAATTCAGAGAAGAAGATTGTGAACTATGCTTATCCAGCTAGGGGGTGACTCTTGAGCATGGGTTGTTACAGGGACAAAGGAAGGCAGAATAGGGAAGAAAAGGGCCATATATGAATTCAAAATGAGTTTGATTTTTCTTTAAAGTTTTGCATCCCTTATTCTCAATATTCTTTTTCTTGTTCTATTTCCTCATCTGATTTTTCTCTGAAAGGTAGTCTATTATTTTGTTAAAAAGAAATACAAAAGGAGTTCAAAAAGTTTGTGAAATGGAATTAAAGATGCAGAATGTTCCCACAGACTTCTGGAAACTCCCTTGTAAGTTACAGAGAATCAAAAAATTAAAGCCCTACCATCCTAAACATACTGGTTTGAGTAGAGTTGGCATTTTCAGTTGTACATAATTTTTACAAGTAAAATAAGGAGACCTTCAGGAAAGAACTAGGACTTTTAGAATTGGACAGTTAAGGATTCAAACCCAAGTGAGTTCACAAATTGCTGTATGTCCTTGGGAATCGTTGGCAAGCTTCTTTTTAGCTAATGCCACAACAGTTGTTCTTGTTGTTAAGTGCCGTCAAGTCAATTCCGACCCATAGAGACCCCATATAAGGTTTCCGAAGGAGCAGCTGGTGAGCTTGAACCACCAACCTTGCAGTTCATATGGACTTGCTGTCTGACGCATTAACCCATAGTGCCACACCAGGACTCCAATGCCAGAACAGTACTACTAACTTTATTGAGTGATTGTTTTCATGAAATGAAGTCATGCATGTAAACTCTGAGCATGGTACCAGGTCTATACCAAACCAGAGTCATTGCCATTGTGTCAGTTGTAACTCAGTGAACCCTATAGTGATAGAGTAGAATTGCTGACTAGGGTTTCCCAGACTATAAATTGTTATGGGAGCAGACATCCTCATCTTCATCTCATGGAGTGGCGGGTGAGTTTAAACCACTGCCTTTGCTGGTAGCAACCCATGATTAATCTGCACTGTCACTAGGGCTCCTTGCTGGGTCTTTCTTGTTGTTGTTAAGTGCCATCCAGTCGATTCCGACCTATAGCGACTCTGTATAGGGTTTCCAGAGAGCAGCTGGTGACCTTGACTACCGACCTTGCAGTTCAGACAACTTTGCAGTCTGATGCATTAGCCCACAGCATCATACCAGAACTCCTGCTGGGTATATAGCATGACTGAATTAATGGTATATTAAAAAATAATTTAAAATTCAAACAACTTATAATGAACTTAGATGAGTATTTGGAGTGGTGGTTTGGTCTGTAGGACAAGTACTGGACTGCAAACCACAAAGGTTGAGGTTTTTTCCCCACTAGCTGCTCCTCAGAAATCCTATACAGGGTGGCTATGAGTCACAACTGACTTGACAGCACGTTCACAACAAACAACAAGATGAGTGTTTAAAAATATTTTGTAATAAAGAATACAGTTTACATTGTGTATTTTGGAAAGTTTCTTGGTTTAATTATTTACAATTTGTTTCTTTTTAAATTCTTTTCTTTCTTTAGGAGACAAGGATGGCAGTAAGGTGACCACAGTGGTGGCAACACCTGGGCAGGGTCCAGACAGGCCACAGGAAGTCAGCTATACAGACACTAAAGTGATTGGAAATGGGTCGTTTGGTGTGGTTTATCAAGCCAAACTTTGTGATTCAGGAGAATTGGTTGCCATCAAGAAAGTATTGCAAGACAAGAGATTTAAGGTAAGACCTCCTAATTTCTTATATTTTGTTGCCATCTTTATACATGTAAATGATTGTTTTTTTTTCCGATTGCTTTGTTTTGCTTTATGTTTGGTTTAGCTCAAATACTATAGTGACTATATAAAAATTGTGTATTTTGTTACAGGCAAATTTACTAAAGATTGCAGTATTATTTTGAAACCACTACTTTTGCTGTAGATGTGCGTGTGTAATATTATGAAAGATAGATTAAAATTTCTTAAATTTATACTTCAAAACAGAGACCTCTTCCTTTATGCCTCATTGATGTGGGAGACAAGGGGAAGGAACATTGCTGTAGCATATGAGTATTTAACAAAGTTGACTCTGATCTCTTTCTTGGAAAAATTCTTTAAATTTGTTATGTGACACTTTTCTTTTTATCCCCCTTCATAATTGTGATCTTTATTTATTTTCCTTTACCCCTGAAAATTAGCAGTCCACAAAGTTCTTCATCATTTATTTTCATTTCTTACATTATCTCCTTAGAAGATTCTCTGGGTGGAAGTTTAGATGTCATCTCTTGTGGTATAGGTTAGGGTTTTGTGTCAACTGGACTAGGCCAGGATTTCCAGAAGTTTGGCAAGTGGAATGTTCTTATTCCCATGGTGATGAACCCTAATACAGGCATAGTTAACTCTGATGAGTGGCTGTGAGCAGCCAATCAATTTAAAGGGATGCTTCCTTGAGGGTGTGTCCTGCACCCAATATAATGGACACATGAGAGAGACTCTTTCTCTATTGTGCTGCGACCTGAGACTCTGCAGTTGTAGGCCATTTTCTTTATAATAAACCTCTCTTTCTGAATATACATGTATATATGTTTCACTGATTTTACTCCTCTACACAAACAGCCTAAGACAAGGAGGTAGTCAGGAAACCTGGCCTTTTAACAGACTTTGTCATTAACAAGCTATGCATTCTTAGGCATGGTACTGGTTTCCTTAGCACTCCTTGTTGTAGATCACCATGGCTGAGGCGCCCCTTCGTGCTGCCATTAAGACCTTGTCCTTGAATGTGCAGCCCCTGAGCGCCACCATTGTGACCCAGGGTGCCACACCCTGGCTGCCAGATGTAGACGTGTGGAAATAGGTCTCAGGCGTGCAGCCCTTCGAATGGAGGTCTGGCGTGTGTGGGATGCCCCCCAGACCATGTGCTCCCTCCTTGGGCAAGTTGCCTTCAAAGCAACTGTTCTCCAAGATGCTCTGTGCCATCAGGTTCATCTGTGAATTCACATACATGGAGCTCACAAGGGCCATGTACCACTCTTGCACCCAGTCCCCTGTCACCTACACACACATCACCAGAGCCAGCATCATCAGTTGTGAGCTTGGATGTTGGTTTTTGGCAGCCCTCGCCAGGCCATGGCTGGGTTGCAGGGTTGTGGAAGAGGGGTCAATGGGGTGAGAACCCGGCCAGTCCTCCCTCCCCCCCGGGGTGCGGCTCTTACAATGTTTTTAAGAATACCAACACTAGAATCATCTTCGGGAAGCTCTGTTTGGTCATGTTGTTCATTTTTGTATACAAATCTAATATGGTTCCCATATTCTAGAGAATAAAACCTGCCCAGTTCAGTTGTGCAGTTGTTATTAGGTGCTGTAGAGATGCTTCTGATTCATAGCGACCTTATGAACAAGAGAACAAAGTACTGCCCAATCTTCCACCAACTTTACAGTTGTTGTTACACTTGAGCCCTTGCTGCTGCCACTGTGCCAGTCTATCTTGTTGGGGGTCTCCCTCTTTTTTGCTGACCCTGCACATTACCAAGCATGATATTTTTCTCACGGAAATGGTCCCTCCTCATGATATGTTTGATGTATGAGAGACAAATCTGATCATTTTGGCTTCTAAGGAGCATTTTGGTTGTATTTCTTCCAACACACGTATGTTTGTGCAATTAGGAACTTTCCTAGTTTGGCCTTACTGCAACATACTCAGTTTTCCAAACATTTATCTACTACTAGCTTTGAAATATGTTTGTCTTTTTGGTCTCTCTGAGAACCCTGCTGGTGCACTGGATAAATGCTTCACTGCTAAGAGAAAGGCTACCTATTTGAACCTACCAGCAGCTTTGTGGGACAAATGTCTACTTCCAGAAAGATTAGTCTTGAAAACCCTATGGGACAATTTAATTCTGTCCCATAGGGTCACTATGTGCTGAAAATCAACTCAATAGCAACAATTTATGGTCTCTGCTTTTTTTTTTTTTCAGCCTCCTTTCTACAAACTCAATGTTCATGCTATTTCTATATCCTCTGTGTAATTTCCCTGGCAATTCCCAACCAGAACCACTCCCCCCCACCCTCCACCCCCCAAAAAAATCAGTAAACAAACAAGATCTTGCTTTTTGTCTTAGGGATAAAGCATTGGACCGTAAGGTCAGTTTGAACTTCAAGATTGGCAGTCAAAGTCAACAGCCACTTTTTGGAAACCCTGTACAGGGCTGCTCTGAGTTGGAACCGACTTAACAATAACAGCCATAGCATAAATACCACAATGGATGGCTTAAAGAACAGAAAAATTTTTTTTCTCTCTCACCATTTATGTGGGTAGAAATTCAAATTTAGGGCATGGTTCTAAGGGGAAAACCTTCCTTTTTTATGTCTATTCCAGTTTCTAGTAGCTGCCAGTAATCCTTGGCATCGCTGCCCTTATGGATAAATCTGTCTCACTCGGAAGGGATTAGGTTTAGGACTTGCCAGAAGCTGGGTATCAGGATTGGAGGTAGACTCATTAACAACCTGTGATAAGCAGATGATACAACCTTGCTTGCTGAAAGTGAAGAGGACTTAAAATACTGATGAAGTTCAAAGACCACAACCTTCTGTATGGATTGCATCTCAATGTAAAGAAAACAAAAATCCTCACTGGACCAATAAATAGTATTCGTATCAACAGAGAAAAGATAGAAGTTGTCAAGAACTTAATTCTTATTGGATCAACTATCAGTATTCATGAAAGCAGCAGTCAGGAAATCAAACAACATTGTTTTAGGCAAATCTGCTGCACAAGACCTTTTTAAAATGTTGAAGAGCAAAAATGTCAGCTTGAGGACTAAGGTGCGCCTGACCCAAGCCATGGTATTTTCAATAACTTAATATGCATGCGAAAGCTGGACAGTGCATAGGGAAGACTGTAGAAGAATTGATGCTTTTGAGTTGACTCAAGCGTGGCAATGATAGTGAGGTAGGCCCAGGATCGGGCAGTGTTTCATTCTGCTGTGTATAGGTTGCTATGAGTCAGTACCGATTCAATGGCATTTAACAAGAACAACAATTTATCATGGTATGAAACCTTCCTTACCTCTCTCCCTTTCTTTCACATTATCAAGTCTTTCTCTGTATTATGGTGTCAAACCACATCATAGCCTAAAACCTCTTTATCACAATATTAAACCACACCTTCTCCCTTTCTGTCAAGCAGGGATTATAACATTATCTGAGAAGGGTGTGAATACCAGGATGTGGGGATTATTGGAGGCCATACCAGAAACTGCTTCCACAAAGACATTAACAATTTGTCATAATTCAAACTAAGAGGAAAATCTCCCAGATCTTTGACTTAGCTAATGATTGTTATATTGCTTTTGCTTCATTGTTGGATTATATTCTATAGTATGGGCATTCCATAATTAGTCATTATTTTATTGTAAGTATTGAGTGTCTCCCCCTTCCCCCTCTAATCCAATAACTCTATATATGTTGTTAAGTGCCGTCGAGTCAGTTCCGACCCATAGCAACCCTGTACAGGGTTTCTGAGGCTGTAAATCTTTACGGGAGCAGAAAGCCTCATCTTTCCCCCATGGAGCGGCTGGTAGTTTCGAACTGCTGACCCTGCGGTTCACAGCCTGATTCGTAACCACTTTGCTACCAGAGCTCCTTTTTAATAACTCTATATAAAGGTACTCAAAAAGTTATTGGAAATAGAATGAAAAGATAATGGACTTTTAAATCTCTGGCATGTGTGCTTTTTTTGGAATGGATTTTTGAAAGTGGAATTTCAAGGTTTTGATACAAGCTGTTCTCTGATTGGGTGTTATAGATTTAAATACAAGTTTTCTTGTGTGAGACTGCCCACTTCTCATTAGGCTTTCGATGTTAGTTAGGAATGCTTTAAGTTCTTTAATTCTGCAAGTGAAAAATATCTTATTTTAATTAGCAAAATCATGGTGATTTTATGTATACTGCCTCTTTCTTTATGTTATGACTTTCCTTACTCTTTATGTCCTTGTTAGGTGTGTTTTTTCTGTACTCCTTTGTTAGAACATTTTCTAAGTTAACAGTTGTACCAGGGTGTTTCAAAAAGTTGTGGAAAAATATCCATTATCCTTTAACTCTGTTTCTCCACGAACTTTTGAAAGCCCCTTTGTATTATCTGTTGGTATGTAACAAATGATTCCAGGGAACTTGATGACATAAAACAAAAAGCATGTTACTGCTTCTGTGGATTATGAATTCAGGTGCAATTTAGCTAGGAACTCCTGGTTCAGGGTCCCTCGTGTCAAGGTGTGAGTTGAGACTACTGTCTTATCTGAAGGCTTGACTAGAGGAGAGTCTGTCTGCTGCCAAGCTTATGTACATGGTTGTAAAGTTACATGCACATGGACATCTTCTCATGACCTGCAGCTTACTTTCCCCGCTGCAAATGACCCAAGCAAGCAAGCCAGAGACATCCAAGACAGATAGAAGCTACAGCCTTTTTATGACCGAATCTCAGAAGGCTGAGGTTACTGTCGAAGGGTGTGAATACCAGGAAATAGGGATTATTGGAGGACACATCATAAGAAACTACTTCCACAGAGACATTAATCATCTGTCATTGATTCAAACTAAGAGGAAAAAAACCCAAAAAACCAACTCTTTGACTTTGCTTATGATATCTTTCACTGTTTAGCTAGTTGATTTATGGCCTTGTTATGCAAAGAAAGGGCCTGCCCTTATATTTCTTACTTTCTACTAGAGTCCTGGTGTGACGCTGTGGGCTAAAGCTTCAGACTGCAAAGTTGTTTGAACTGCACGGTTGGTGGTTCAAGCTCACCAGCTGCTCTTTGGAAACCCTACACAGGGTTGCTATGGGTTGGAATCGACTTGATGGCACTTCACAACAACAACAACGTGATGTTTAGTTTCATGTATCATTAATTCACTTGGACTAATATAAAAATTATAAGTGTGTAGTGTAAACTAATGATTTAACTTTTTCTTAACATGGCTAAGTTAATTTGTTTTAGAAAGCATTTTTGTAAAAATCATCCTCTTTTCACTATTGGAAGTGACTATTAAGTGTCATTTTAAAAAGCGTGTATTTGGAGATACTTGATTCCACCCCTCCCCTAGATTTCTATATATTTAATTTATTTGTACACTTTGTCACTTAATTGATAGTGGTGGTTTTGTGCCATCAAGTTGGCTCCAAGTCTTACAGACACTGATAGGGTTTCTGGGGCACTTTAATCTTTACAGGAGCAGAAAGCCTCATCTTTCTCCCGAGGAGCAACTGGTAGATATGAATTGCTGACCTTGTGTTAGCAACTCAGTTTGTAATCCACTATGCTACCAGGGCTCATGAAAACTAATAGTACATTTTGACCGTTTTTTTTTTTTTTAAGAAGCTGATTAGTTTATCTTTTCTGTGTAGTTTAAACTTCATATTGAATATATCACATCTCGTCCTGTAATGCTTCACATTTAACCCCAACAAAACAGAATAAACAAACTTTGGATTTTTGTAAAATTGTGTAAAATTTACAGATTAGTGTGGAATGTACATAGTATATTTTCACACAGTTATTTATCGCATGTGATATGCAGATGATGCATCCTTGCTTGCTGAAAGCATAGACTTAAACTACTTACTGATGAAGATCAACGACAGCCTTTGGTATGGGTTGCATCTTAACGTAAAGCAAAAAAAGCCTTGTCAGTGGCTCAGTAAACAACATCCATATAAATGGAGAAAAGATTGACTTTGTCGAAGACTTCGTTTTGCTAGGATCAACCATCAACACTCATGGAAGCAGAAGTCAAGAAATCAAATGAGGTATTGCAGTAGACATACCTGCTGTACAAGACCTCTGTAAAATGTCCAAGAGCAAAGGTGTCAGTTTGAGTGTGCCTTGACCCAAGTCGTGGTATTTTCAGTAACCTTATATGCATGTGAAAGTTGGACTGTGAATAAGGAAGACTGTAGGAGAATTGATGCATTTGAGTTATGTGGTGTTGGAGGAAAATATTAAAAATACTATGGACTGCCAAAAAAAGAAACCGATATGTGTTAGAAGTACAGCAAGAATTCTCCTTGGAAGTCATGATGGCCAGACTTTTATCTCTCATAGTTGGGAACATTGAAGAGCAGAGACGTTAGCTTGAGGACTAAGATGCGCCTGACCCAAGCCATGGTATTTTCAGTAACCTCATATGGATACGAAAGCTGGACAGTGAATAAGGAAGATCGTAGAAGAATTGATGCCTTTGAGTTGTGGTGTTGGAGGAGAATACTGAAAGTGCTAT
>NW_006408579.1:2370981-2376300 GCF_000296735.1 Chrysochloris asiatica
CACAATGGCAGCAACATTGGGCTCAAATGTAGCAATGATTGTGAGGTTGGTACAGGACCAGGCAGTGTTTCATTCTGTTGTTCATAAGGTCGTTATGAGTCGGTACCAACTCTATGGCACCTAACAACAACAGCAACAACAGACATAGAGGGAGTCCTGGTGTGGTGCTGTGGGTTAAAGCACTGACTGCAAGATCGGTTTGAACCACAAGGTTGGTGGTTCAAACTCACTAATTGCTCCTCAGAAACCCTGTAAGGGTCACTATGAATACAACTCCGTGGTACTTAGCAACAACAAAACCCATTGCCATTGAGTTAATTTCGACTCATAGCAACCCTATATAGGATTTCTTAGGCTGTATATCTTTATGGGAGCAGAAAGCCGCGTCTTTCTCCCAAGGAATGGCTGGTGGTTTTGAACTACCAACCTTATAGTTAGCAGTCCAGTGAGTATCCTACAGTGCCTCCAGTGCTCCTTTTGTGTGGGCAGAGTAGTTATTAAATTGATACAGATTTATCTGATCTGTTTTGAAAGTAATAGTATTTTAATACTTTTAGAGTTTCAGAAAGTACTTTCATGTTTATGAATCATTTGATTCTTGTTAACTTCTCATTTTGACATAATTTCACACTTGTAGTTGCCAAGTAGTACAAGGAATTCCCATATATTGTTCATTTAGAATTTTCAAGTATTAATATTTATCACGCTTACTTTACTAATTTTATATTTCTATATGTTGTTGTTTGGGAGAAAGATGAGGCTTTCTGCTCCCATAAGGATTTACAGCCTTGAAACCCTGTACAGGGTCACTATGAATCTGCGGCACGTAACCACTACCACCACCACCACCACCACCATATGTTGTTGTTAGGTGTCCTTGAGTTAGTTCCAATCATAATGACCCTTTGTAGGGTTTCTGAGGAGCAGCCGTTGGGTTGTTAGCAGTCAACTGCTTGTCAGTAGCACAACAGAACAATAGTAGAAACCCTGTACAAGGTCAATGTATATAAGTTGTAACCTACTTGACGGCACTTAACAACAGCAACCACATATTTAGTTGCTGCATGTCTTTAAATCTCCTACCAGGGAGCAGTTCCTCAGACATCATCTTTCATGACATTCTCATTTTAGAACAATTATTTGGGTTTGTCTAATGTTTGCTTATAATTATATTCAGAATTCAGTATTTGTTTTTGGCAGGAATACCATGAAATTATGTTTTGTTATTAAAAAAATTTTTTTATGATGAAATATCAATACAAAGAATATGTGAATTCAGTCATATTAATTGCATTCTCCCTAATGTGTGACCAAGAACCTTACTTATTTTCAAAAGCTTTTCATCATCCCAATAGAAACTTATACCCCTTAAGCAATAACTGCCTGCCTGGAAAATCAAATCTCGTTTCTATGACACTAAATATATGTTAATCAAAATCAAGTTATTATCAATTCTGCTCTCCTGTATTCTACTTCTGTTTGTTACCAGCTGCATATGGAACCGTTCTTTGTGATTCTAATGACATAGAGCTAAATTTAAGATTTCAGAAGTTAAAGCACACAGTTTTCTGTGTCAGGTCTGCCGAAACTTCAGCTGTCAGTTGCCAGTTTGGGAGCCCCCACAGTACCCTCACTTCTGTCCTGCTGAGTGTAAATTCAGATTTTCCCACTGCATTGTAGGATGCCTGCTGTGAGCTTGGGGTGCCGGGACTCACCTAACATCTTGCCTGCTGGGTTCCACTACTTTCTGGGGTTCAGTAATTCACTAGAATGGCTTACAAAACCCAGCAACGGGCTATGCTAACAATTAAAGTTTTGTTACAGCAAAAAGGTTATAAATGAAGAGACACATAGAACTAGGTCTAGGAGAATTCCCCATATGGAACTTCCATATTCCAGAAAGGACATGTGTTACTTTCTCATGAGAATTGATACCTGTCATCAACCAGTTAGCCAATGAAGCGTTTGTGTGGACAACCTTTATTTTAAGGTCTGCTGAGTAGGCTGATGTTATGAGTTAGATCTTTCTGGCCTGTCCATCTCCAACCTGAGTATAAATCTTTGTATGTGGTGTGGAGGTGTCATTGAATCACTGGGGATACTTCAAGACTTTAGAAGTTATCACTAAGGAACCAAAGATCCAAGATGAAATCCTTTGTGTAGAATTAACACCAGTCCTTCCAGCCTCTGGTTGTTGTTGTTGTTGTGTGCCGTGAAGTCGATTCCGACTCATAGCGACCCTGTACAGGGTTTCCGAGGCTGCAGGTCTTTACGGGAGCAGAAAGCCTCATCTTTCTCCTGTGGAACAGCTGGTAGTTTCGAACTTCTAACCCTGAGATTCATAGCCCGATTCGTATCCACTATGCCACCAGAGCTCCTTCAGCCTTTGGTAGGCATGGATAAACTTTTGTCTTTTATCTCTTATAAGTGCAATACTGGATAACTCTATAAGTAGGATCATAGCATATTTGCCCTTTTGTGTGTGACCATTACATTTAGCCTTATGTTTTCAGGGCTTGCCGTATTGTTAGTGTATCAGAACTTAATTTCTCTTCATGACCAAATAATATTCCAGTGTATGTATAATACCACATTTTGTTTATTCATTCATAGGTTTGCTAGACATTTGTATTGCTTCCACCTTTTGGCTATTGTGACTGCTGTAGTGAACATTGGTATAATGTATCTGCTTGAGTCCTTGTGTGGAATGGAGTCCTGGTGTGGCGCTATAGAATAAGTACTACACTGCAAGGTTGGTTTGAACTGTAGAGTTGGCAGTTCAAACTCACAGCTGCTCCTCAGAAACTCTGTATAGGGCCACTATGAGTTGGAACTGATTCTATGGCACTTAACAGCAACTACAGAAACTCTGTACAGGGCCGCTATGAGTTGGAACTGATTCCATGGCACTGTAGGATTAGCAATGGACTAGGACCCACAGGTTGGCAGTTCAAACCCACCAGCTCCTTCTCAGAAACTCTGTAAAGTGTCACTGTGAGTCGGAACTGAGCCGATGATACTTAACAAAGCAATCACAGCATGTCATTTCTTTAACTTTCTGAGGAATCACCAAAATGTTTTCCACAGTGGCTGTATTATTTTACTTTCTCATCAGCAATAGGAGAGTTTAATTCAACCCCCCCCACCCCTAATATTTGTTCTTTCCTGTGTTTGCTTTTAAAGGTGCGATCTCATTGTGGTTTTAATTGTGCATTTCCCTAATGACTAATGATACTGAGCATCTTTTCATATGCTCAATGGCCATGTGTTTGTCATTTTTTTGTTTTTGAGAAATGTCTGTTCAGATCCTTTGCTCATTTTAAATTTGCGTTGTTGGTCTCTTTGTTGAGTTTTAGGAATTCTTTATATATTTTCTTAGTTATCTAGATTTGCTGTAAAAGAAATACCACAAGTGAATGGCTTTAATAAACTGGAAATTATTTTCTCAGTTTGTTGTTCTGACCCATAGTGACCCTGTGTAGGGTTTCTGAGGAGCAGCTGGTAAGTTTGAACTGCCGACCTTGTGGTTCTCAAAACAGTGCTGACCCTACAGTGCCAAGGCTAGAAGTCCAACTCAAGGTGCTAGCTCTAGGGAAGGGATTTATGTTGCTATCAATTCTGGGAGAAAGTCCTTGTCTGTGGACCTGGCATTCCTTGGAGAGATCTCTTTGTGTACTGGCTGCAATCTTCTTGAATCTAGGAACTTTTCAGCATGGGGACACTGGGTCCAAAGGATGCACACTGCTCTCTGCTGTTCATTTTCAGTGGTAGTTAGGTCTTTCCTAATGCTTGCTTCTCTTTCCTTTTATCTTGTGTAAGATACAAGGTAATGCAGTCATATCCCAAGAAAACTCGCCTTACATAGGATCAGGGCTGTGACTGAATAAAGATGTTGTATCCCATTCTAATTTCCTTATAACTGATTTGCTGATCACATCAGATCACACCTTGGGGATGATTATATCATTACATGTCTTCCAGATTATGTCATTACATAACTGTCAAACCACTGAGAAACATGGCTTAGCCAAGTTGACATATAATTTTGGATGAGTGGAGGGAACAAATTCAGTGACTTGTGGTGGTTGTGTGCTGTAGAATTGGTTCTGAGACCCTGCATAGGGTTTTCGAGGCTGTAAATCTTTATGGGAGGAGAAAGCCATGTCTCTCTTCAGTGGAATGACTGGCAGTTTCAAACTGCTAACTTTTCAGTTAACAGCCTGACTCGTAACCACTATGCTGCCAGATGTCCTTATATATATGTATATTCTGAATATTAAATTCTTATTAGATATATGAAGTCCTGGTGTGGCACTGTAGGATAAATACTGAACTGCTGACTGAAATGTTGGGCAGTTCAAACCCACCAGCTACTCCTTGGAAACCATATACAGCATTGCTATGAGTTGGAACTGGATAAAGTCCTTTGATGTCCAACTATTAAAAAAAAAAAATGTTTTTAACCTTCAACACTGCAATTTACTTCTTTTGAGGAGTCCTGGTGTGGCACTGTAGGATAAACACTGGACTGCTAACCTCAAGTTTGGTGGTTCAAACCCACCAGCTGCTTTTTGAAAACCTGATACAGGCTCGCTATGAGTCAGAACTGACTCGATGGCTCATAACAATACAGGAAGAAGAAGGGAGGAAAAGCAATCTCCAATAGGAATCTCTGAAGTGTATGAGACCTCTGAGAGTACAAAGATAGAGTGAGATATGGCTAGTCAGATTAGAAGGAAGCCTCCCGGATTCTTCTTTCTATTATTTTGTATATTCCAAACTTCATCTTTCATACTTCGGACATATTGTCAGGAGGGATCAGTCGCTGGAGGAGGATTTCATGTTTGGTAAGGGTCAGAGAAAAAGAGGAGGACCCCCAGTGAGATGGATTGGCAGAGTGACAGCATCAGTGGACTCAAGCGTGGTAACAATTGTGAGATTGGCCCAGCATCAGGCAATACCATGGCTTGGGTTTCATTCTGTTGTGCATAGGGTCGCTATGAGTTGGTACTGACTCGATGGCACCTAACAACAACAATAAAAATGGTATGGCATATGTGTAAGTGCTGAGCACAGGGGATTCAATAAATGTTGGCTTCCTGATTTTTAGCAGGGATCCCCCTTATGCTTGGGTATACATATACATCATCATCCTCCTGTCATGGAATGAAGTTCAGTTTTTTTTTGTTTTTTTTTTTAAATTAAATGTTTTTATTTTGCATTGAGTGAAAGTTTACAGGGCACATCATCAGCTTCACATTCAACCATTCATATAGCTTGTTTCATTACATTGATTATTATCCCCGCTATATATCATCA
>NW_006408579.1:2378820-2561821 GCF_000296735.1 Chrysochloris asiatica
TGTAGGTTCCCTTTTTACTCTTCTGGTGAAATCTTTTGATGTGCATAAGTTTTTAATTTTTAGTATGTCCCACTCATCTATTTTGTCTATTTTTGTTTGTGTGGTTTCCAAAATATTTTGTAGTCCAATGAAGTTCAGTTTTGAAGGGCCATTTATTGGATGTATAACTCTTCGGTTGACAGTTTTTTTTCTTTCAGCATTTTAAATGTGTTCTCTCACTCTTCTGGTCGCCCTGATTTTTGAGGAGAAACTGGTATTTAATCTTAATGAGGATCCTTTTTATTTGACAATTCTTCTCTTGTTTGCAAGATCCCTTTTTATCTTTGATTTTAGAGAGTTTGATTATAAAGGTTTATGTACTTGGAGTTGGTCTTCTTGGATGTATAGATTCATGCCTTTCATTAAATTTGGGTAGTTTATGGCCATTATCAAGGAGCTCTGGTAGCATAGTGGTTACGAATCGGGCTGTGAACCACAAGGTCAGCAGTTTGAAACTACTAGCTGTTCCACGGGAGAAAGATGAGGCTTTCTGCTCCCATAAAGATTTACAACCTCAGAAACCCTGTACAGGGTTGCCATGAGTTGGAACTGACTCCACAGCACATAACAACAACAAAGGCCATTATTGCTTCAAATATTTCTGCCTTTTTCTTGCTGTCTTCTCCAGTTGTTGCTAAGTGCTGTCAAGTCAGTTCTAGCTCATAGTGACCCTGTATAGAGTTTGCAAGAAGCGGCTGGTGATCTTGAACTGCCGACGACCTACGTTTCAAACTTGACTTTGTAGTCCAACACATTAATCCACAGCGCCACACCAGCACTCCAGTCTTTTCCTAGGACTCTCATAATGAGTATTTTGTTCTACTTGATGGTTTCTCACAAAGTCCTTAGTCTCTGTTTACTTTTCTTCATTTTCTCTCCCCTCCACTTTGACATGATAATTACAACTTTTCTATCTTTAGAGCCCTGATTCATTCTTTAGCCAGCTCAAATCTGCTGCTGAATTTCTCCAGTTGAGTTAAAAATTAGTTTATACTTTTCAGCTCCTGTATTCTGCCTGGTTCATTTTATGAATTTCTTTCCCTTTTTGATATTATTTTATTCCTACATATTCCTGATAATACTTTTTCGATTCATATTTTCTTTTAATTCTGAGCATATATGTATATCAGATGCTGTTTTTTTAAAAAAAAGTCTTTCCCTAATGCATTCACTCTCTAAGCTTTCATAAAGTTGGTTTCTTTCATTTTTATTTTGTTCTTTTCAGTGGGCCATCTTTCCTGTTTTGTATGTATGTGTAGGTATTTTATATCCCTTGCAATTTTGTTTTGATTGGGACATTAGAGTATTAGTATGTGATGACTTGCGAATGAGTACTTAACCTATTTCTAGCATTTCATTGCTTTTGTTGCTTTTTTTATAATTTTTCTTTTAATCTCCTACTTATGTATTTTGTGTTTTCCTTACTTAACTTAGCTGTATTTAAATAGTTACTGTGAAAAATTTTTTTTTCTATATTGATCAATTTGTTTATTGTAAAACAATAGAAAATTTCCTGACAACTTAAAAACCTGTCACTTGTGATTTATGTAGCTGCTGCTTAGGATTGAATATTGTTAAATAATTATGTATTTCCAGATAAAGGGTGACATAGAGTCCGTCTGATGACTTGTCCACTTAAATAAACAAATTTGTTGAATCTGCTGGGGACAGTGAGAAGTAATCTGTTTTGGTGAAACAAATGTGTCTCCCCCTTTCAAAAAAGACAGTAGGTTTTGACATGATAAATAGATAAATTAGGGTTTTGGCATGATAAATAGATAAATTGGGGTCAGTGAAGAGAGGGAATGATCAGAGGCAAAAGAAAAAGCCAAGAATAATTGTCATTCCATGTCAGTCATCTCATAGTGTTTATGTTATTCCTAGATCTAAGACTGGGAGCACTGGTGTGGCCCTAAGGGCTAATGTGCCAGACTACAAAGCAGTTTGAACTGTGAGGTCGGCAGTTCAAGCTCACCAGCTGCTTCTTAGAAACCCTATACAGGGTCGCTGTGGGTTGGAACTGATTCAACAGCACTTAATAACAATATCGTATCTTAAGACACTGAGGATTTTTCAGAGTTTTTGGCTTTACTTTAGTGTTGTGTTACCTACAGCTTGATTACCCTTTCTTCTCTGTGATCCATTATTCTGTTATGTCTTACCTGAAATTAAACTATATGATATGGATACTTTTTAAGTACCTATGATAGAAAATACTTAGGTACTTGATGTAAGAGACCTTTGATATTAGAACAGGGAGGAGATAAATTAATCCCAAAAGCTACTGATGGTTGTTTAGGATAGCCTTTTCAATGTGAAAATTTGCAGCTTGCATTTTTAATTAATTAGTAATCATGGCTTCATTAACTATTAATTTCAGTTCTCCTTTAAACCATACCACAGGTTTCAGATCTCTTGCTTGATTTCATTTGTTTTGTGACTAGAATGTGGAGGTGTGGGGAATGTAAAGTCTCACTATTGTTTTGTGAATGGAGAGTGTAACCCTGCTTTTTAATGTACCATTCTGGAGAGCAAAGAGAAATAATGCTTGCTTTTGATCCTTCTTGTTGTTAAGTGTCATCGAGGCAGTTCCCACAGTGATTCCAAAATAGGTATTCAAGCTCACCAACTTCTTGGAAACCCTATATAGGTTTGCTGTGTGTCGGAATCTACTCGACAGCACTTAACAACAACAACACTTAGTCACTGGCGACTGGAGTTTAATAATTGCCATATTAAGTGTCTTAAGGATATAGATACACTTTCAAGAAATTGGTAAGTTAGTCTCAGCTGCTGACCAAAACAGTCTGCAGTTCGAACCCACCAGTAACTCCATAGGAGAAAAAACCCATTGCCAGTTTGTTGGTTGCAACTCATAGTGACCCTATGTAGAGTTTCCAATCTTTATGAAAGCCGACAGCCTCATCTTTCTTCCAAAGAGTGGCTGATGGGTTTGAACTGCTGACCTTGCTAGGTTTAACAACCCAATACCTAACCCACAGTGCCACTGGGTCTCCTTCCACAGGAAAAAAAGACCGGGTAACCTGTTCCTGTAAAAATTGACAGCCTAGGAAACCCTATGGACCCGTTCTGCTCTGTCTCATGGGATCACCATGACTCTGAATTGACTTGGTAGCCCACAACAACAAAATACAACTTTTATGCTTCTTCCAAAGTACCAGAGCTGACAGTGACTGATGAAGTTCTTTGTTTTTATTATTTTTTAATTGAATTTTCAAGGACTCTGTAAAGGTAGATAGATGTACATGATTTCTTTTGCATTTGCTCTTAAAATAATATGTTCATATATTGCCTCCATTACTCCTTAGAGGAAAAACGGGAGGCAAGATAAATGTGGTCCTGGATGTCCTTATTCTGGCTTTCAGTGGTTTGAGGGAAAGAGAAATAAAACTTGATATAAGGCATAATGTGCTTATAAAATTTCACACTTTTATTTTGTTAATTACCATTTTTGTGTAAGATACCTTCTATGTATCAATAGTAAATTCAGTAGAAGTGCTTATTATTAGGAGTTACTAGTTTCACTAATTTTGCTAAAAAGCTTTGCTTGTGATATTCTTTGTAGCTGCTTTTTTTGAGGTAATTCAAATTCTATAAAATTTATCTCATTAAAGTGTACAGTCATTGGTTTTAGTGTGCTCACAGAGTTGTGCAACCACTGTCTTAGTCTGATTTGAAAATATTTTCATCACTCCCAAAAGGAACCTGTACCCATTACCATTAGCAGTTGTTGTTGGTGACTGTGTGCTGTGGAGTCAGTTCCGACTCATAGTGAACCTGTATAGAGTTTCTGAGGCTGTAAATCTTTACAGGAGCAGAAAGCCCCATCTTTCTCCTGTAACATAACAGCTGTAGTTTCGAACTGCTGACCTTGAAGTTACCAGCCCGACTCGTAACTGCTATGCTACCAGTTACTGCCTATTTTCCTTTCCCCTCAGCCCCTGTCAGCCACTAATCAGCTTTCTGTGCCTATTCTTAACAATGTCATATAAATGGAATCATGCACGATGTAACCTTTGTGTTTTGTTTCTTTCACTTAGAATGTTTTCAAGGTTCATCTATGTTGAAGTGTTTGTCAGTATTTCATGTCTTTTTATGACTGAATAATGTTCCACATTTTGTTTGTTCATCAGTGACAGACATTTGGGTTGCTTCCAGTTTGGGGCTATTATGAATGACGCTGTGAATATTCATGTACACATTTCTGTGGGATATTTGATTTTGTCTTGAGTAAAATACCTAGTTGGGATTGCTGAGTCCTATGATGACACTGTGATTAATATGTTGCAGAAATGGCAGAGCAGCTGCACCATTATACAGTCCCACTAGTAATTTATGAGTGTTCCAGTTTCTCTACATCCTTGCCAATACTTGTTATAATATCTGTCTTTTATTATAGGCATTTTAGTGGGTGTGTGAACTGATATCTTCTTATAGTTTTGGGTTGTTTCACTGATGGCTAATGATGTTGAACATCTTTTCGTGTGCATTTTAGCATTTGTATGTCTTCATAAAGTCCTTTACCTATTTTTAAATTGAGTTACCTGTATTTTTGTTGATTTTAAAAATTAAAATACACATTCCTTACCAAATAAATGGTTTGTAAATATTTTCTCCTATTTTGTGGATTGTCTTTTCATTTTCTGGGTGATGTACTTTGAAACACAAACATTTAAATTTTTGGTTAATTCAATTTATCTGTATTTTCTTTTGTCTTTGTCTCTAAGAAGCTTTGCTTAACTGAGGACATGAAGATCTACTCTTAAGTAATCGCCTAAGATTTTTGTAACTTTAGTTTTGTCTATGTTCTATTTAAAGCTAATTTCTATATATGGTGTAAGGAAGGAGGAGACCAACTTCATTCTTTTGCATGAGGATATGCAAAATTGTCCAAGTGGCATTTGTTGAAGTCTATTCTTTTTCCACTGGATTATCTTGGAGCCCTTTTCAAAAATCAATTGGATACAAATATGAATTAATTTCTGTACTCTCAATTCTAATCCATTCTATCCTCATGTGGCACTGGCCACACTGCCTTGATTACTATAATTTTGTAGTAAATTTTGAAATGAGAAGTGTGAATCCTTGGACTGTGTTCTTCTTTTTCAAGGTTCATTACATTTCCATATAACTTTTAGGATATGATTGTCAATGTTTATTCAAAAAAGACATGTAGACTTCTGATAGGGATTATACTGAATTTGTAGAACAATGTGGAGATTATTACCGTTTAAACAGTATTAAATTTTCTAATCTCAGATCATGGAATAAGTTTTCCCATTATTTTGGTCTTCTGTATCAACGTGTTCAAGTCTTGTTGTTAAGTGCTGTTGAGTCAGTTCTGACTTCTAGTGACCCTGTTCAGGGTTTCCGAGGAGTGTCTAATGGATTTGAACTGCAGACCTTGTGATTTGCAGTCCAGTGCTTATCCTGTTGTTGCTGTTAGGTGCCGAGACAGTACCGGCTCATAACGACCTTATGCACAACAGAATGAAACACTGCTCAATCCTGGGCCATCCTCACAATTGTTGTCACGCTTCAGCCCATTGATGCTGCCACTTTGCCAGTCCATCTCATTGGGGGGCTCCCTCTCTTTGTCTGACCCTCCTCTACCTTACCAAGCATGTTATCCTTCTCCAGCAATTTGGTCCCTCCTGACAATATGTCCGAAATATGAAAGACAAAGTTTGGCTATCCTGGCCTCCAAGGATGCATTTCTTCCAACACCCATGGCACTTTTCAATATTCTCCTCCAACACCACAACTCAAAAGCATCAATTCTTCTCCAGTCTTCCTTATTCACTGTCCAGCTTTTGTATGTATATGAGGTTACTGAAAACACCATGGCTTGGGTCAGGTGCACCTTAGTCCTCAAGCTGACATCTTTGCTCTTCAACACTTTAAAATGCAGCAGATATGCCTAGTGCAATATGTTTGATTTCTTGACTGCTGCTGCTTCTGTGAGTGTTGATAGTTGAAGTTCTTATCCTACAGGGTCTTAAAAAGTTTATTCCTTTTTTTTTTTTTTTTTTGATGCTAGCACAAGTGTATTTGTCTTTTTAATGCCATTTTCAGATGGTTCTTTCCTGTTGTTGTTGTTATGTGCCATCGAGTCAGTTCCAACTCATAGCCACCCTGTATAGAGTTTCCGAGAAGCGGCTGTTGAGTTTGAATCACTGGCAGCTCAAACCAACCTTGCAATTACTTTGATACTTTAAATAATACTGTTAAACTCTATTATTAATTTTTGATATATTAGGATAAGTTAAGTGTTTTAACTGGTCGCCAGAAGGGAAAAAAAAAGTTTTCTTAGCCAGATATAGAGTGGTGGTTTTACTGATTTGTTAAGTGCCGCTGAGTCAGTTCCAACTCATAACGACCCTGTATAGGATTTCTGCAGAGTAACTGGTGGGTTTGAATTGCCGACTTTGTGCAAAGTTCAAACTGACCTTGTGGTCCAGTGCTTATCCTACAGCGCCACGTCAGGACTCCACATTCCTGAATTCCAGGCAATAATTTCTTTTTTCATTTTAATTATTTGAAATCGACTTTGTTGTTAACTTCTAACTAGTTTCTTCTGGTTCTTTAATGTACTTGGTAACTAAAATATCTGAAGGTACTCATCTGCTTGTACCTATATGTCTTACTAGTTTTTCATTTTCATAATCCTTCTAAAGTATTGAATAGATCCCTGGACCACTTAATAAGCTTTATGAAGTTGGACAAGCTATTTCACCCCTCTGAGTTGGTTTCCATATAATATTAGTATAAGATTTTTGTCAAAATCAAGTCGGAGAATTTATGTAAAATAACCTTTAAAATTTATGAAGCTATAGCCAAATATCAGGACTATTCTCTCTTCAAATTAGCCTTTGTCATCTTTAATTTTAGTTACTTTAGACCTTTTTTAATCTGGATTTTTTTTTTTTTTTTTTTACCTTACCCTTCCATTCAAAACACTTCATTTAATGTTTGCATTACAGGGTCATTGTCTCAATTATTTAGTGCTGCTAAAACAGAAATACCACAAGTGGATGATTTACCAAACCCATTTATTTTCTCACAGTTTAAGAAGCTAACAGTCCAAATTCAGGTCATTAGTGCACTCTCCCCCTCCCCCCAGGAAAGATCCTTGTCAGCTTCTATTCCTAGATTCCTTGGAGATCATGTGGCTAGTATTTTCTGCCTCTGTGCTTGCTTGCTTAATTTGCTCTTTTATATCACAAAATATATCCTGCCCTAATGTTGCCTCGGAGTCCTGGTGTGACACTGTGGGCTAATGTGCCACACTGCAAAGTTGTTTGAACTTCAAGCTTACTAGCTGCTCCTTGGAAATCTTATGCAGGGTCGCTTTGGGTCGGATTGATTGGGTGACACTTAACTATAACAACAATGTTGCCTCATTAATATAACAAAGAAAACCTAATTTCAAATGGGATGATCATAAAATCTGCACTGGACTGCGAACCACAAGGTCTTTGGGTCCAACCCACCAACTGGAGACACTTAACAACAACAATAACATGTTGTTGTTAAGTGCCTTCCAGTTGGTTCCAGCTCATAGGGTTTCCAAGGCTATCCTACAATGCCACATGATTTACAACACATATTTTTTTGGTGGTAGTGTGGCACAGTTCTGTCTATAACAGTTCTGATCAGTCAGCTCAGTCTCTATATATTATGTATAAAGAACTAAATTAGATGTGGATCCTGGTGTTGTTGTTGCTAAGTAAATGCTATCAAGTTGGTCTGACCCATAGTGACCCTGTATAGGGTTTCTGAGGAACAACTGGTGAGCTTGAACCGCCGACCTTGTGGTTGTCCAGCACATTAAGCCATAGCAGTAGCACTATAGAATAACACTGACTGAAGGGTATTGCTGTCGAAGGGTAGATGGTTCAAAGCCATCAGCTGCTCTTCAGAAACCCTGTCGAGTCTCTGGGAGTCAGAACTGATTCGATGGCACGTAACAACAACAACTTAGGCTTCAAGAAGGTGCTCTGGCAGTACAGTAGTTAAGCACTTGTTTGCTAAGTGAAAGGTTGGCAGTTTGAACCTATCCAGTGATTCTGTGGGAGAAAAACCTGGTGATTGACTCCTGTAAAGATTGTGGTGGTTGTTAGGTACCATTGAGTCGATTCCAATGTATAGGGTTTCTGAAGCTGTACATCTTTGCAGGAGCAAAAACCTCATCTATGTCCTACGGAACATCTGGTAGTCTCAAACCGCTAATCTTGTGGCTCATAGTGCTGTGCTTATCCTACAAGTATGGGGCCATTCTCTGTTACATGGGGTCACTGTGAATCCTAGTGACTTGATGGCAGCTAACAGCAACATAGGCTACAAACCAGATGACCCAGAATGCAAGGTAATCAGGGCTTCTTAGGGTGAATTTTCTAATCTGTAGTGAAATTTCAAATTTTTCAGTACATCAGAAAGTCTGCTTCTTGGGATGGCTGGTATGTCTCTCTTCCAACCCCAGACAGTACCTTCCTACAGAATCAAATTCCCCTCAGATTTAAATTTCCTCACAGCAACAAACGAGGATCCTGTAAGCAAGTAAGCTTACATGTGCTCTTATGTTTTTCTCCACATTATTAAAGATAAAAGAAGCCATAAGGCACAGTCTACATTCAATGAGTTTATAGCCCAGGTTGTTGTTGTTAAGTACCTTAAGCCGGTTCTGAGTCACAGTGACCCTGCACAGGGTTTCTGAGGAGGTAAATCTCTACAGGAGCAGAAAGCTGACCTTGAGGTTAGCAGCTCAGTTCGTAACCGCCATGCTACCAGAGCTCCAAGGTTGTTGTTGCTGAGTGCTGGCAAATCGATTCCAACTCATAGCGACCCTGGATTGGGTTTCCAAGGAGCATCTGGTAAGCTTGAACCACCGACCTTGCAGTTCAGACGACTTTGTAGTCTGACGCATTAGCCTACAGCGCCACACCAGAGCTACCAGGTAGCATGGCTTAATAAACATTTGAAATGTTGTGAAATATTAATGACTTCTAGTTCTATATCAGATACAATTTGTATGATAGAATATCTCTCTGTAGAAGCTTTCAAAGTGTTTACGTAAAGTCCTGGAGAAACTGCATGGTTTCTATAAATACTGTTTTGATTAGATAACAACAACCAAGCTAAATTTTAGGGCCTACTGAGGAATGAAAATTTGGCAAAAAATTGATGGGAGGGGGAATGCCAGACAAGCAGCATTCATTTAGTTAGTTGTTGTTGCTGTTAAGTGTCATCTAATCAGTTCTGATTCATAGTGACCCTGTCTGTATAGGGTTTCCGAGGGGTGACTACTGGATTTGAACCATCAACCTTGTGGTTAGTAGTCCAGTGCTTATCCTACAGCACCACACCAGGACTCCATATAATTAGTAGGTTGCTTCATATTAGTGCCTTTTTGAATTAGAAGGTATATGTCAATGAAAGAACACAGAAGTGGTAAATAGCAAATTATCTTAGTTTTTTAGTGATGCCTCTTAACCAATCTCATGAGAGAAACCCTCCTCGGGGGAGGGTTTGGTTTAAAAAAAGTTAACCTTTGGTTTAAAGGAATTGTTAAGTGCCATTGAGTAGGGTCTAACTCATAATGACCGTGCATAAGGTTTCTGAGAGTGTCTGGTGAATTTGAACCACCAACCTTGCGGTTCAGCTGACCTTTTGGTCCAGTGCTTATCCTACAGCGCCACTAAAGGAACCAGGACTCATTCCCTAAAGGCATTAGTTTTTATTTTTCTCATCACTTTTGATGCACCAACAGTGAGGAGATGTGTGTTGTTCTATATGTGCATACTTTGTGGTTTGCTAGAGTCTCCCTACAAAGGAGCTCTGGTAGCATAGTGGTTACGAATCGGGCTGCGAACCTTAAGGTCAGCGGTTCGAAACTACCAGCTGCTCCGCGGGAGAAAGATGATGCTTTCTACTCCCGTAAAGATTTACACCCTCGGAAACCCTATACAGGGTCTCTATGGGTCGGAACCGACTTGATGGCACATAACAACAACAACAGAGTCTCCCTTCAGGGTGGTTTTTTGCTTGTATCATTGCCCTGTGAGTATAAGGCCCTTTATCAGTTCTTGGTTTATATTGACTAGAGATTAAGAGAGTAATTTGAGAGGGAGAACAGTACTTTACAATTTTATTCCTGTTTGCTGTGTGGGTTTGGGCTAAGTTTTGGAAACCAGATTGAGTCAGTTATGACTTAAGGAGATATCCCATGTGTCACAGAGTAGAACTGAGCTCCATAGAGTCGTCTGTAATCTTTATGGAAGCATGTTGTTGTTGTTAAGTGTTGTCGAGTTGGTGATGACTCATACATAGTGACCCTATATAGAGTTTCCAAGGAGCAACTGATGAGTTTGAACTGCTGACCTTGTGGTTCAAACCAACCTTGTGGCCCAGTGCTGATCCCACAGTGCCACCACACCAGGACTTGCATGGAAGCACATTGCCAGGCTTTTTTTTTTCTGGAGAACTGCTGGGTGAATTCTTAATACCAACACTTCTATTAGTAGTTAAGCACAAACTGTTTGCTTCTTCTTTATTTCTCTGAGTAGTAGTAATGTTTCCTACAATGATCTTTAGTTGAAATATCTTTTTGCGGGGGTGGGTGGGTGGGTGTGTCTGTGGGTATTATTTTAATAATTTAATAACTTGTAATTTTTGTCTCGGTTATCTATTACTCACCCTTTAACATCAGTGGCTTAATACATAGTGATTTAAGTTGCCTCTTTATTCTGTAGCTTGACTGGCAATTGTTTTTTTCTGACCATGCTAAGCTCATTCTGGTAGCTGTAATCAGCTGACTTCTGACTGGGATGACTGACCCTCTCACTCCAGATAATTTTTTTTTCCCAAAGAAGCTAGATAAGACTTCGCATGGCATAGCAGCTTGATCCAACTTTGTTTCTTCCAATATTACCTGACTCACTTAACAATTTTCAAATTCATTCTCCATATTTTTCTCTGTGTAAATTGGTAATACCATGTGGTTCTTTTGGAGTGTAGGGCATGCACCTCCTCATGGATCACACTTTTAGCATACCTTTCACTGCTGGGACTTGAGTCTAGCTCATCCTTTTCTGTCCCCACCTTCTCTAGTGAAATTAGAAGCAAGCAACCAATTACACTTGTTATACTCATTGGTTTAACAAAAGTGTTCTAAAGTATCTAATACCTGATCACCTAGAACTTTGTCTCATGTAAGTATTTGATTAGGAATATCCAATGGTGATCTTTTACATATGTCTGTTGCCACATCATACTATGGACTTCTCAGTGCCCTCTTTACTATGGGAAATCGTAATTTTTTGTTGTTGTGTACGGTTGAGTCAGTTCCAACTCATATCAACCCTGTATAGGGTTTCTGAAAGTGGCTAGTGGGTTTGAACTATTGACCTTGTGGTTTCCAGTGTCTTTAAATCTCATCAGTTTAGAAAACCTATTCCTGAAACCCTGTGTTTTTCTAGAATACCTCTGTATCACTCAGATTAATCAGAGGGAAAGAGATTAATTTTCATTGACTCAAGCAAGTGAGGGTCCACGCAAGTCCAAAGTCTGTAGGTGAGGTGATGGGATGGAAACTCCAGCAGCATATCTGTTGTAGTCTTGAGGTAGAAATCCTTCTAGTCTTAGAATCTTCAATTCTTTGTCTAAGACCACAATTGATAGGATGAGCCTACCCACATTATTGAATATATTATTGTGTGCTGTCAAGTTGATTCCTATTTACAGGGACCCTGTATAGGGTTTCTAAGAGTCCTGGTGTGGCACTCTGGACTAATGCATTGGACTGCAAGGTCAGTTTGAATTGCATGGTGGGTTCAAGCTCTCCAGCCGCTCCTCGGAAACCCTATACAGGGTCACTATGAGGCGGAAGTGACTTGACAGCACTTAACAATATAGGGTTCCCAAGAGCAGCTGGTTGGTTTGGACTGTTGACTTTGTAGTTACCAGCCCAGGCTCTTAATGAACAAAACCTCTCCTGTATTTAGAGTCACTATATTGCAAACTTTGATCACATCTACAAAATACTTTCACAGCAACATCTAATGTTTGAACAAACTACTGTGTTCCATAGCCTAGTTGATACATAAAGTTAACCATCTTAATCCTCATACTAAATATGCATTCAACATTTGATTATTGAGTGCTTCCTATATGTTGAAACTTTTCTAGGTGCTAGAAATAAAGCAGTAGACAAACCTGTGGTACTTTTAAGTTTATGTTTTATTGGAGAGAGACAAACAATAGTAAATGTAGAAAAGAGGTGTAGAATGTTAGATGATTTATTACTATGGAGGAAAATGAAACATGGAAGGGGGCGGATAAGAAATGCTGGGATTTTTGTGAGATTGCAATTTTGTGAGTATGTAGCATTTGACTGTGAGAATTGCAACATTTAAATAGAAAATAGTGTGAGAACAAAGCTCTTACCTAGGTCATGGGAAGGACTAGCTATTTTTGTGTTTAGAAGAACTGGTTTCAAAATGGAAGGAATAGCAAACTTAGGGCCCCTTACAGAATGCCTGAAGTGTATGAGTAACAGCTGACTGACTAATGTGGAGAGAAAGGAGTGTACCCTTTACCCAGTTTCCTTCCATGATAACATCTTGGCAAAACTACAGTTGTGGTAAAGAAGAGGTAGGAGCAAAAGTGTATCCTTTGGACCCCAGGATCCTTGCGTTGAACCTCTTTGATCTGGGAGACAGAGGTGTGACACCAGAGAAACAGCAGTGGCAGAGGCAGCAGAACCAGTAGCTAGAACACAAGACTGTGGCAGGCTTCCCGGCCCATGGAATGAGTAAAGCTGAATGTGTTTGAGCTAGTGGGGTGAGGTGGCTCTGGGCACAGGGGAGTTAGGTTTGCTGACCCTTGAAGTTAGAGCTGAGTGCCTTCCAGCTGATGCTTATGGTTAACTTTGTTGTTATTAAGTGCTGCTGAGTCAGTTTTGACCCATAGCGACCCTGTGTAGGGTTTCCAAAGAGCAGCTAGTGAGCTTGAACCACATTGCAGTTCAAACAGATTTGCAGTCTGGCACATTAACCCACAGTGCCACACCAGGAGTGGCAGCAGTTACAGAACTTTGTAACACTTGCCAGAGCAGGGCAGAGACAAAGGGGCCATGGTACCTTTGGTACCATGTCTATGGGCATGTTTATGTGGAGAGGTACTCCTGACTAGAGAATGTATCCTGAACCTTCATACCATAATTGTGAATATAGTCTGTGATTAGTATGTGTCCATTGTAATGAATGGTTGAGTCCAGTAGAGAAGCAGAGAGTGCCTTGGGAGGGGCACTTGGTATCAGAATTGGTAAATAAGGGTGAAGGCATATTTTACCTCTGCCTGAGAGGAATCGACTTGGGCTGATGAGCTTCATCTCCTTCCCAGTTGTGAAGTCTGAAGAGGTCAGATGCTGCTTCCACACCATTTTATCAGTAGTCAGTGTCACAACCAGGATATTGATGTTGATGCAGTTGACTAATCTTATTCACATTCCCCTTGATTTATTTATTTGTTTGTGTGTATATTTAATTCTGTGTAATTGTATTACTTGTCTAGTTTTTATATTCACACAACAATTAAGATATTAAACAATTCCATAACCACAAAGATCCTTGTATTGCCCTTTTATAACCATACCCACTTCTTTTTCAGCTATCCCTTTCCTGCATCCACTAGTTGAACCCATCAACAGCCACTTATCTGTTCTTATTTCTCTTAATTTTGTTTTTTAAAGCATATTAAATAATTGAAGTCATGCATCATATACAACCTTTCAGGGTTGTCTTTTTTTTTTTTTTTTTGCAGTTTATTCTCTAGACAGTTAGCTAAGCTACCACTTACATCAGTCATTTGTTCGTTTTAATGTTGATAGTGTGCCATTGGGACTCTTGGTGTGACGCTGTGGGTTACTGCACTGAACTGCAAGGTCAGTTTGAACTGCAAGATTGGCAGTTCAAACTCACCAGCTGCTCCTCGGAAACCCTACATAGGGTTGCTATGACTGACTCAATGGCTCCCTCTGTAGTATTGCCTACTCCATAGATTGGTAGAAAAAAATTAAATGAAGTATTGAATTTAAAGGTCTTAGCAGAGTGCCTGGCTCATAGTAAATTATCAGTAATCATTAGTTGTTGGTGTCATCATTGTTACAGTAATAATAACATTATAACTGTATTGAATTGTAAAAAACCATGGGGTTAAAGGAATGCTTGCTGCATTCAAGTTGAGATCGACTTTCATTGTTTTGTTGTTGTTAAGTGCCCTCTTAGTTGATTCAGGCCCTCTCAGAATTGACAGTTCTGGTTATCTAAGGGGGCTTCAGAAAGTTCATGGAAAAGTTCCATTATCTTTTAATTTAACCTTTTCATGAACTTTTTGAAGCCCCTTCATATCTGTTTTAGAAAATAGAAGTTGTTTCAGCTCTTTACACCTTGCAGGTGCCCATTCTCTTTCTTTTCTTCTTTCCCCTCTCTATGCTGGGTAAGTGACTAAGTAGGAAAAACATCACGCACAAGTCCAGTTTATTGTTTCTATAAAATTGGGGTTTCTTTATAGAAAACTTTAGGCTAAACTGATCAGTATGTTATTTTACAATTATAAATTACAATTTAGATTTTATTTACACTCGAATTATAGCAATATAAAGGAAAATGTTACAACAGTTTCCTAGAACTTTGTTGTTGTTGGTAAATGCCCTTGAGTTGTTTTCTGAGGAGTGGCTGGTGGGTTTGAACCATGGACCTTAGCAGTCCATGTGGTTAGCAGTCCAGTGATTATCCTACAGCTGTACTCTAGGATGTTGTTGTTGTTATTATGTGCTGTGGAATCGGTTCCGACTCATAGCGACCCTGCACAGGGTTTCCGAGGCTGTTAATCTTTACGGGAGCAGAACGTCTCATCTTTCTCCCACGGAGCAGCTGTTAGTTTCGAACTGCTGACCTTGAGGTTTGCAGCCCGATTCGTAACCACTACGCTACCAGAGCTCCATATAGCAGTGTAAAAAGAAAATATTACCATAAAGTCCTAGAACTTTAGTTGAATAATTAATTAATTGGAGAAAGTCTACTATATATGTGATGTATGTGCATAGGTATATTTACTCAATACAAAGGAGAGGTTGAATATAATTAACTTTTCTTTCCTTGGCTGTAGGGCAGGGCTTGGTAAACTGGGGGGGGGCTAATTCTTGTTTTTGTAAATAACGATTTATTGGATCACAGTCATACCCATTCTTTATTATCTATGACTGGTTTCCCACTACAACTACAAAACTGAGTAGTTGGAGCAGAGACAATATGGCCTGCAAGTATGTTTATTTTCTGGCCTTTTAAGGAAAATGCTTACCAACTACTGTTCTAGGGTATTATTTTTATTGCTTTTTTGTTCTAGCATTGTTCATTTCCAGTCTCTTGTATTAATTTCATTTCTTCTGCTTCAATTATGTTACTCTCCAGGATCCCTTCTTGAATGTTACCTTTTTTAGGGCTTATGTGAAATGACTTTCTAGATTTTATTTACTGGCCAATTTCTTTTAGGAACTCTGGCTACTTTTCTTACTTTACAGGCAATTTTATTCACTCACAACAACTATCCAAGACCTACTACTAGAAGATACAATGAACATATCAGATTGCTTTTTGGACCTTACCACTTCCATGTCCCTTGGTCATTTCAGATTGAACATGGCCCATATTGAGCTCATTTCCTCTTGCTTCCAAAACAGCTGTCATTTAACAGTCAGTCCCATGAATCAGAAACCTGATAGTTATTATTTCCCTCCTTCCAATCACCAATCCAATAGCAAGCAGTAAGTGATAAAAATTTCTGATGCTGATGTGGCTCTGTTGGATATGCATTCAACTGCAGGATATGCACTCACCTGCAAGGTCGGTGGCTGCTCCTTGGGAATCCTATACAGGGTCACTATGGGTCAGAACTGACTCGACAGCACTTAACAACAACAAATCTTTAGGGAAGCTGAAAGCCTCATTTTTCTCCACAGAACTGCTCATAGTTTAGAGCTGCTGTCCTTGAGGTGAGCAGCGTACTTGTAACCACTCTGAGAATGATTTGTTTAAGAATCCTAGTATACATGCAATCTTTAGTCTTTTCTATATTTAAAAAAAAGTTAGTTTCTTTATCGTTGTTGCTATTAAGTCAAGTTGCGACACATGGTGACTCTGTATTGCGTTGTAGAGGAGTGGCTGGTGAATTTCATCCACCGACCTTGCGGTTCAAACTGACCTTGCGGTGTTTTGCTTATCCTACAGTGCCACACCAAGAGTCCTTATTTACCGACTTCCTATAGTAACTTTTTTTCATAACCAATGATCTTCCCAAAACAAATCTCTTACATCAGTGATTCTGTATGGCGCTTTAGTACTGTAGTTAAGGGTTTCTCCCTGATCCCCTTTTAGAATTTTTCAAAGTAATAAGGAAATTGTCTGAATGAGCTAGAATTATCACATTGTATTTGGTTAGCTTACCCATTGTTGTTGTTGTTGTTGTTATGTGCCGTGGAGTCGGAACCGACCCATAGCGACCCTGTACAGGGTTTCCGAGGGTGTAAATCTTTACAGGAGTAGAAAGCCTCATCTTTCTCCCGCGGAGCAGCTGGTAGTTTCGAACTGCTGACCTTGCGGTTCACAGCCCGAGTCGTAACCACTACGCTACCAGAGCTCCTTAGCTTACCCATTAGAATGTGAAATCTTTGTTGTTGTTGTTGTTGTTGTCAGGTGACATCGAGTCGGAACCGACTCATAGCGACCCATGCACAGCAGAACGAAACAATGCCCGATCCTGGGCCAACCTCACTAACCGCTGCCACACTTGAGTCCATCAATGATGCCACCTGGCCAATCCATCTCGTTAGAGGTCTTCCTCTTTTTCTCTGACCCTCCACCTTACCCAGCATGACATCCTTTTCCAACGATTGTTTCCTCCGGACAATGTGTCCAAAGTATGAGAGGTGAAGCTTAGCCATCCTGGCCTCCAAATCTTTAAGGACTCCAAATGTTTGTGTACTGAGTCTGAGCTCTGGCATATAGTTGCTTCAAAATATTTGGTGAGCACATGGAGATATTTTGATATGATATTTTAGCCAACAGTAGACTCTTCTAGAGGATCTGAATTTACTGTGGAATCTACAGAGATTTTTAGATGGATTAAATGCTTTCAACTAGTGTGGTGCTTAGAGGGTTATGTCATCCCAGATTATGAGTACCTAAAGGACTACTCATCTACTTAAGGAGCTCTGGTAGCATAGTGGTTACAAGTTGGGATGCTAACCTCAAGGTCAGCAGTTCAAAACTACCAGCTGCTCCACCTGAGAAAGATGAGGCTTTTTTCTCAGGTAAAGACTTTGAGTCAGAATTGACTCTGTGGCACATAACTACCACCACCACACTCTTTATTGCCCTTTAATGTTATGTAAATTTGCCCTCTCTTTGAAGATATTGAAAGACTTCTTTGTTGTTTTTGTTGTAGCAACCCTGTATAGGGTTCCTGAGGAATGGTTGGTGGGTTTGAACCTCTGGACTTGCAATTAGCAGCCCGTGCTTATCTTTCAGCTCTACGCTAGGCCTCTGAACAACTCCTATTGTTATTGTTAAGTGCCAGTGAGTCAATTCTGGCTCACAGCAACCCTGTTAGGTGGCTTCTGAGGAGTGACTGCTAGTGGGTTTGAACTGCCAGTCTTGTGGTTAGCAGTCCAGTGCTTATCCACAACAGGACTTTTATTGGCAAAAAAATTCTTCATCACAGTCACCTTCACTTGGCTGCATTGTATAGCTTTTAAATCATTGAAAAGATTCCAACCCTACTGTCATCCAGTTGATTTCAACTCATAGCTACCCTGTGGTATATAGGATTTCCTACACTGTAAATCTTTACAGGAGCAGATAGCCTCATCTCTCCTCTGTGGAGCAGCTGGTGGGTTTAAACCACTGACCTTTCTGGTTAGAAGCCTAATGTCTTGAACTAAAGTAAGGCTAAATAAATAAGAATCAGAACCTGTTCCAATTTACAGATTCTTAAAGACATAGTTAGAAACTGATCTCATTCTTAATCCGGGGACTGTTCAAAGGCTGGATGACAGAACTTTGGATAACCTTCTGTTTTGCAGTACATTTGTTTAGGAAAATATTCTTTGAAGCAAATCTTAAGTTTCTGAGGCTGTAAGTCGTTACAGGAGCAGAAAGCCTCATCTTTCTCCTGCTGAATGCTTGGTAGTTTTGAACTGCAGCTTGACTTGTAACCACTGTGCTGTCAGAGCTCCTTATAGGAGTCTAGCAGTACTAATTCAGGGTGGTGTCTCTCAGGGAAGACTTTCTTGCTCTGAAGGAAGGTCTTGGTCTCTTCTGAGCTTCTGCTCCATCCAGGGTGATATTCATGTGACCTTGCTTCCTTCTTCCCCTATTTGCTTCTCTCCCTTGGTTGTTTTTATATCTTTTGTGTTGTTGTTATTAAGTACTGTTGAGTCAGTTCTGACTCATAGTTGACCCTGTATAGGGTTTCTGAGGAGCGGCCCATGAGCTTGAACTGCCAACCTTGTGGTTCAAACCGACCTTGCAGTCCAGTGCATTAACCTGCAGTGCCACACCAGGACTCCAAGGTATAATATTCTCACTAACATAACAAAGACACGATTCCCAGGTAGGATTATAACTACAGGTATAGAGGTTAAGGTTTATAATACTTACTTAGAGGGGAGGACACAATTCAGTCCCTAACACCTATCCTATCCCGTCACAGCAGCCAAACCATTTTACATCCCTACCAGCAAAGTGAATACATCTTCAGCATCCTTTTCAATGATGATTGGGTTAAAATCCATAGCTTGAAAAACAAGCTGTAAAGTAGAAACAGTTACAGAAAAAGGGAATATACTTTGTGAAAGACAAAATTAACCTGCTTTGAAGAGTCCTGTGGATGATGAGAAATATGCAAAATTCAGTTAAGGAATTTACAGTTAGCTGAATGGGCAAATTTTGTTTGTACGAATATCTACAGAGTGACTTTGATACAATATTTAATTTTCCCCCCTGCTTTAAGTCAACATTCTTTTGTATGGCACTATTGTAGTTGTAAAATTACAAGAGAGTATATAGTAAGTTCTCTATTATTTGTAAGTGATTAAGGAATTTGAAGATAGGAAAAGATAAGTGTGAATTGGAACAGCTGGGCATGGCCTTGTGAAAGTGGTGGGAGTTAAGTAGGAACGTTAAAGATAGGTAGAATGTATGTAGGTGGCAGGGAGGGTTGAGACCTTCTAGTGATGGAAAAGAGTGATCAGTATTCTTAAAGAGTTGCAGATGAAACAATATATTCAGGAAGAGGGAGACCTGAGATCTGGCTGTAATGTGCTCACATTGATCAGGAGTGAAAGAAAAGATTAAATTGATAAAGAGGAGAGGGACCCCCTATTATGAAGTGATTTAGACTTGATCCTATAGGAAATGATCCTAGAGCTCTCTGTTAGTCCCTACTTCTCTTTGCATATCTTTCTATCTCTGAGCATGGAGCAAACTATAGTTGATGGTTTGGGAGATTAAACATGGCCTAGAGCTGAGAGAACCCAGGGATTTATAGATTACATTAAAAAATTGAAATTAGTATCACACTCCTGTGTAAGCAGTAATCCAGGGCTAAGTATTCCAGGAGTCCTGGTGTGGCACTGCACCAGACTTAAAGCTGTTTGAACTGTAAGGTCGGCGGTTCAAACTCACCATCTGCTCCTTGGGAACTCTATACAGGGTCTGTATGGGTTGGAATCGACTGGATGGCACTTAAAAACAACAACAATCAGGGATAAATAGTTTTATTACATTTTAATTACATTTACAGAAGTGATCTCATTGTATTTTATTCAGAGGGACATTTATTAAATCTGTTCTCTGTGCTGGACCCTAAGGACTCAAAAAGGGACAAAAAAAAAAAACACATGTCAAATATGTACAGTTTTCATTCATCCTGGTGTTATCAGTGCTGCCACATTTTCACAGTAGTACATGGTGAAGCTACATAATTCCATTTTCTCTCTTCTTTTGGTGGTTCTTCTGGTCAACCCAATTTTTTTCCTTTCTTGTGTGTACTTAAGTGGTTGATATTTCTAAAGAAAAACACTGCAGTGTTGCTGCTTTTCACATCCAAATTATAACCATAGGCCTGAAAGGAGCCCTACATACTTTCAAAATATTCTGCTAACCTTTCCCTTGTAGTTCTCTCTCATATTCTTGAAGGACTATTTCACACTTTCTCTTTTCTATCTTAAGGAGTCCTGGTGGTACATGGGTTAAGCACATGGCTCCTGACCTTTTGGTCAGTAATTTGAACCCACCAGCTATCCTGGGAGAAAGATGTGGTAGCATGCTTCTGTAAAGATCTACAGCCTTAGAAGCCCTTTGGGATAGTTTTACTGTGGCCTATAGGGCCGCTAAGGAGAGCTGGAAGTGTAGTGGGTTATGAATTGGGCTGCTAACTGCATGATCAGCAGTTCTAATCTACCAGCCACTCTGAGAGAGAAAGATGAGGCATTCTGCTCCTGGAAAGATTTCAGTCTCTGAAACCCTATACAGAGTTGCTGTGGGTCTTGGTGTGGCATTGTATGATTAAGTACTAGACTGTTTACTCCAAGGTCAGTGGTTCAAATTCACCAACCATTCCTTGGAAACTGTATACAGGATCACTGTGAGTCAGAACCAACTGAACAGTACTTAACAAAAACAACCTAAGGTCTTTATACGTTGAAATCAATTTGATGGGAAAAGGTTTTGTCCCCCCTCCGCCATTCCTATTAAACAACTTTACTGAGGTATACTGAGCATTCTCTAAAATGTCTCTATTTTAAATGTACAATTTAAGATTTCAAATCATTTTATAGTGTTGTACAATCATTACCACAGTACAGTTTTAGAACACATCCATCATTCCCAAAGTGTCCCCTTTTGTCTACAGAGGTGTTCTCACTTCCTAACCATGATGTGTGTTCCATCTCTATTGTTCAATATATGTTTTTGTGTGACTTATTTCACTTAGCATATTTTTTTTTTTTGGTTCTTCCATATTATTCACTGCATCTTGATTGCATGCTGATAAATTTCAGACTGTAGAACACGGTAAAATTCTTCTCAGTTTCATCATCCTTGACTTTAGTGCTTGGATGTTGTTATGTGCCATTGAGTTAGTTCTGATTCATAGTGACCCTGTTTAGAATTTCCAAGGTTTTAAATCTTTGTGTGAACAGAAAACTTCATCTTTCTCACACTAGTGCTTGGTACATAAACATTAATGATAATCATATCAATTTGTCTTCCTTGTACGTATGGATATCATCCTGTCACCAACAGTATTATACTTTAAAATAGATCTTGAAATGTTCTTTGTCATATGAATGAATGTGATGCCATTGCTCTTCAATTTGTCATTCCCAGTATAGTAAACCCTATGATTGTCTGATACTAAATGGCTAATACCAGTCCATTTCTGTTCACTAATATCCAGGATATTGATCTTTATGCATTCCATTTCACTTTTGACGACTTCCAATTTTCCTATATTCATACCTTGTACATTCCACATTCTGATTATTAGTGGATGTTTGCGGCTCTTTCTCCTCATTTTGAGTTGTGCCCCATCAGCAAATGAAAATCCCAAAAGCTTTGCTTCATCCACATCTTTAAGATCAACTCTGCTTTGAAGATGCAACTCATCCACAACTGTGCAGCACTTAAGCACCACCACCACCACAATATTGTAGCTTTTATCAGTAGTCCGATGATTCTTTATTGCTGAATTGTATTTCATTGTATGTATATACCCAAACCCACTGCCATCCATCGTGGAGTCAATTCTGACTCAGCAACCCTTTAGAGGGTTTCCAAGGCCGTGAATTTTTACAGAAGCAGAAAGCCTCATCTTTTTCCTATGGAGCAGCAGATAGTGGGTGTAAACTGCTGACCTTATGGTTCTCAAGTCTGGTGTTTATTTTACAGTGCTACTAGGACTCCTTATGTGTAAACTACACTTTCGTTTATTCATTAATTTGCTGGACAGTTAGTGGTTTCTAGATTTTGGTCATTATGAATACTGTTTCTATGAACATCTGTGTACAGATCATTTTGTGGACAAATGTTTCCATTCCAGTTAGGTAGATACGTAGGAGTGGAATTGCAAGGTCATTATGGTAAGTTTATGATTAACTTTATAAGAAACTGCCAAAGTTTTTCACAGCAGCCAAACCATTTTACATCCCTACCAGCGAAGTGAATACATCTTCAGCAATACTTGGTATTGTCAGTTTTGTTTTTTATCATAGTCATTCTAGTGGCTGTTTAAGGAACCCTGATGGCACAATGGCTAAGTGCCTGGCTCCTAACTAAAGATGGGCAGTTTGAGCGTATCAGCCATTCTGGGAGAGAAAAGAACTGACAGTTTGAATACAATCTAAGAAACCCTTTAGGACGTTCCGGTAGCGTAGTGGTTACAAGTTGGGCTGCCAATCTCAAGGTCAGCAGTTCGAAACTACCAGCGGTTCCGTGGGAGAAAGATGAGGCATTCTGCTCCCGTAAAGATTTACAGCCTTGGAAATCCTGTGCAGGGTCACTATGAGTCAGAACCGACTCCACGGTACTTAACAACAACAACAACTCTGTCATATAGGGACAGTACAAGTTGGAATAAAATCATTGGAACACAACAACAGTGGTTGCGTAATGTTACCTTGTGATTTTAATTTGTGTTTCCCTAGTGACTAGCTTACTAAGATTTTGGTAGAAATTGTATTGAATCTATAGATCAGTTTGGCTGGAAATGCATTTTAACAATGTTGATAAAAATCTAATGTACAGATATCTGCTGCCTTTATATTTTTAATTTCTCTCAACATTGCTGTCTAGTTTTCAGGATAAAAGTAATTTGCTTCTATTGTGTGAAGTTTATTCTAATTACTCTTTTTGTTGCTAATGTGCATCACAGGCCAAATTTAGTCCTCCCCTAAGCACCTGAAAGAATGCTTTCTTAAAAATCTTTTTATTGTGAATTGAGTGAAGAAGAGTAACAGACAAAATCATTAGCTTTACCCTCAACCAATCATTTGTTTAGCTTCATCACGATGATTATACTTCCCCTCCCTGCAACAACAGCTACCTTGCTTCCTCCTAGTGGCTTCCCTTTCACATCTGATTTTTTTACAAAGCAACAAAGCAGAAATATTTGATGCACACATACGAAACAAAAAATAAAGAATCATTTAAATGTTCAGAAGGTACATTTTGCCAGCATGTCTCCTGTCCACTGACATACACAACCTTGAGAGAATGCTTTTTATTTTTAACTGCTTGTGGACCAAAAAGAAGGCTGTGATGCAACAGAGACCATAGATAATCTATAAACCCAAAATACTGACTTTTTACAGAAAAAGTTTGTTGGCTCCTGCTGTTATGAATGAATTTACTTTTGTTTTGGTCATTGTTAGCATATAGAAATAAAACTGATTTTTAAATAGAGTAATTAACTTTATGTGGTTCAAACCCACTTGCTGTTGCTCAGAAAACCTGTATAGGGTGGTTTTGAGTCGGAACCAACCTGACAGAACTTAACAGCAACAACAGTTAAAATACATAGATAGCTCATAGCTGCTTTTATATACCGTGAGCTTTGTAATACTATGAGGGGTAATGATGTGGCACTATAGGAGGATGAGCACTGGACTGCTAACTGCAGAGTTGGCAGTTTGAAACCACTAGCCATTCCTTGGAAATCATATATAGGGTGGTGTGGTGCTGTAGGATGATGCACTGTTCTGCAGACTTTGAACTGCAAGGTTGGTGGTTCAAGCTCACCAGCTGCCCTCAGAAACCCTAAACTGGGTCACTATAAGTCAAAACCAACTCACCGGCACTTAACCCATGCATCAGGACCAGCTTGATGGCACTTCAGAACAACAGCATGAGCTTGATAACTTGTTTTGTTGTGTATTCTTAGGTTTTTCTATTTACAGGATCATGTTGTCTGAGAATAAAGCCAGTTTTATTTTTTCCTTTTTCCTCTGTATGTTTCTTGTTTATGCTTTACACACTCTGAAATAGCCAGTGTAGTATTGACTAAGAGTGAAGACCTTGGTCATCCTTGCCATATTCCTGATTTTGGGCCAGAGGAGCTTATTTATTCTTTCTATATTAGATATGATCTTGTTGTTGATGTTGTTAAAGTTCTATTGAATCAACTTCCGACTCATAGTGACCCAGTATGGGGTTTCCGAGGAGCAGCTGGTGGGTTTGAACCACTCACCTTGCAGTTAGCAGTCCAGTGCTTATCCTACAGCACTGCACCAGGACTCCAAGTGTGATCATAGCAAAAGGTTTTTCTACAGATGCTTGTTATTAGGTTGAGGAAGTTCTTTTTTATCTGTACCAAAAGTTTTAACCATGAATGGAGGCTAAATTTTGGTCAAATCTTTTTCATGTATCTTTTGATTTAAACCCACCAGCTATTCCATGTGAAACGAATTTACAGTCTTACTGTCCCTTTACATAAGATCCGTATGAGTCAGAATTGACTTGCTGGCAGTGGGTTTGTTTTAGTGACTTTGTTCTTTGTGTTAAATAATTTCTATACCTCCATTTTCAGATTCACTGATACTTTTTGATGCCATCTCAGATCTCCTCAGTGCATAGTGAATTTTTCATTTGTTATTGTAGTTTCGACTGTAGTATTTCCATCTTTTACTAATCAATATCTTACTATTAAAATTCCCTCTTCATTACGTAATTTTGGTTATAATTTAATTTTTGGTAATAATTTCCTTTAGCATATTTACAAAGGCTGTTTTATATTCTTTGTTAAATTCAACAGCTGTGTCTATTCAAAGTCAGTTTCTAGTGACCTTTCCCTAAATATAGGTCTAACTTTCCTATTGTTTACTTTTCGAAACTTTTTTTTTTTCCTTAAAAATTGGACACATTTGATAATATGTTATAACAACTCTGGATTCTTACTATTTTTTAAACCTTATTATGTATGTTTTATGGAGTCCTGGTGTGGCCTTGTAGTATAAGCACTGAACTGTGAAACAAAAGGTCAGTGATTCAAACCCACAGCTGCTCCTTGGAAACCCTGTGCAGGGTTGTTCCATGTGTAGGAACCAACTTGATAGCGCTAAATAACACTCAACACATGAAGATTGCTATTGGGTATTTTGGTAATTTACCTAGATGTAATCTGTAGAATATTTCAGGTGTGGCGCTGTGGGTTTTAAGCCTGACTTCGTAGGGATTGAATATTGATCTGCATAGTTTAGTGGTTGGACAGGGATTGGTCAGAGATAATACTCTATCTTGAATTTTTAAGGCCTTGATCATTTTCTAATGATTCTTTATATGGGTTGTGGACTACATTAAAAATTTAGGCGGTTTTCAAGCTCATCTTTCACTTTCCTAGGCCCTCTCACTTCCCCCCTGCATATGTGCACAGACTCTCATACCTTGGCTGTATAGAGGGCTTAATTAGCCCCTTTGTGTGCCTAATTTCCTGGTTCTCACTTTAAATTTCTCGGTATTCTACTAATCTCTCATTTTCCTCAGCTTTATTGCAGCCTAGGATAGCAGAGTTGCAGGCTTTCCCCTGCTTATTTCCTGTCAAACTGAACTATTTTTACTGCAATTGTCACTAGGCATGGGTTTTGTTCTCTATTCTAAATGGTGGTGGTAGCCCCTTGTTGCAGCAAAATGCCTGGTTTTCATGACCAATCCTATCCTAATAATAATGACTGAACTGTATGGTAGTAGGGAGATGGTTGCACCCACTGGCAGGAAGCCCATTGTCTCTCACTGTCTAAGGCTGCAATACCTGTCACTTTTTCATGAATACAATTTGTTGTTTGTCTTTGCTTGATTTCTGGAGTCCTGAGATAGATGTTTTCTACATTGATGTTCAGTGTTATAGGTATATTTTGGGGGTAGATTTATGTAAGAATGGCATGGGGATGGCATCTAACATCAAAGGGAGAAGGAGAATCAAAATCATCAACTACAACTGATTCCTATGAGGTGGAGGTCAGACATGCCTCCTCCACCATCCAACCTTCTTCACCAATTCCAATACCAACACCAACTTGTCCCTCCAGTGACACTACTTACTTCTCTACTGGCTTCAGTAATTAATTTTATTGGCCACACAGGACTCACAGACAGTACTCGTGATTATGCAGTTTAAAAGCTTTGTACAGGGTCACCGTGAGTCAGAACCTACTCAGTGATACTTAACAACAACAGTGCAGTTTATTAAGGAAGTTAACTGGTATAGATCAGAAAGGTATAGAACACAGTTCTTCTGGTCAGGAGTACCTCTGCTCAGCCGTGTCAGAAGGCAGTGCTTATCGCTTTGATCCTCAGCCACAAGGCCCCTTGGATTATGTCCTGCTTGGGAAATGTTTCAAGGCTCTTTCAGCGCTGTCAATAAATGCTCAAAGGGCACCCCAATTATCCATAACCCTAGGCCCAAAGGTGCTCAATTCTAGCTTCGTGGATCAATAAGCATTAACTCTCCCAATTAAATGCCTGGAGGCACCTACAAGCCAGTTTCCTGCCCCAAAGCACTCAACTTTATTCACTTTGTGGTCCAGGCAACCCTCTGCTTTGTCTCTTGACTTTGTTGTCTGTGGTGTCATAACACTGTCTCCTGGATCAAGCATAGGAATCTTGGCTCTTCTTCTTGATTGTCATGAAAATTACCCTTTCTGCCTCTGAGATAGTTCATTTAAAACCCAGCAGAATGGCAAAACTGACTAGTCCACACATTGGAGTTTTATACACCCTATTTGAATGGTCCCACCTAGTCATTTAGGGGAGTTAAAAAGACTATGGAGAAGAGGGATACTAAGCAATTCACTGTACCACAATTTGCCAGTCTCTCACCATTCCATAACACCTGAAACTCCTCTTCTCATTTTAAACTCTAACCTCTTAGTCCCTGCTCCCTTCATTCCACCCCACTTTAATTCACTCTGTTGTCAGGTGCCATTGAGTCGGAACCGACTCATAGCGACCCATGCACAGCAGAACGAAACAATGTCCGATCCTGGGCCAACCTCACTACCGCTGCCACACTTGAGTCCATCAATGATGCCACCTGGCCAATCCATCTCGTTAGAGGTCTTCCTCTTTTTCTCTGACCCTCCACCTTACCCAGCATGACATCCTTCTCCAGCGACTGTTCTCTCCGGACAGTATGTCCAAAGTATGAGAGACGAAGTTTAGCCACCCTGGCATCCAAGGAGCACTCTGGCTGCACTTCTTCCTAAACAGATCTATTGGTTCTTTTGGCAATCCATGGCACTTTCAGTGTTCTCCTCCAACACCACAACTCAAAGGCATCAATTCTTCTACGATCTTCCTTATTCAATGTCCAGCTTTCGCATCCATATGAGGCTACTGAAAACACCATGGCCTGGGTCAGGCACACCTTAGTCCTCAAGATGACATCTCTGCTCTTCAATACTTTAAAAAGTTCCTGTGCAGCAAATTTGCCCAATGCTATACGTTGTCTGATCTCTTGATTGCTACTTCCGCGAGTGTTGATAGTTGATCCAAGAAGAATGAAGTCCTTGACAACTTCAATCTTTTCTCCATTGATAAGAATGTTGTTTATTGGTCCAGTGGTGAGGATTTTTGTTTTCTTGACATTGAGATGTAATTCATATCGAAGCTGTGCTCTTTAATCTTCATAAGTAAATGTTTCAAGTCCTCTTCACTTTCAGCAAGCAAGGTTGTATCATCTGCATATCGCAGGTTGCTAATGAGTCTTCCTCAAATCCTGATGCCACTCTAGTCAGGGTTTTACCACCATCATTCTGCTGAAACCACTGTGGTGTAAGAGTCACTAACTTCCTGCATTTGCCTTTTTTTTTTTTTTTAATGTCGATTCCTGTTTTTACTCTACTCAGTCTGTCAACAGCTTTTGATGTAAGTGGCTATTCCTTTTTTTTTTTTTCTGAAAATGCTTTCTTTTTGACTTCTATAAGATGCCATTCTTTTCTGTTTTCCTCAAACTTCATTGACTACTATACTTCATTCACTTCTCTTTCATTGTTTTTCAGAATGAATTTCTTCCTTTGGTGATACGCTCAGATTTTTATTATTATTATTATGTTTTTTACTTTATCCTTACTGCAGATGACCCCACCCCACCATGTGCAAATTTCTAAACCCAACTTCTACTCTGAGCCTCAGTATTTTCACTTAGGTGTATGATAAAAATTTCAAACTTTAATAGAAAATTTATAATAATACTAACAGAAGATTTGGAGTTCTGGTGTGGTACTGTAGGATAAGTAAGCACTGGACTGCTAACTGCAAGGCCAGCAGTTTAAACCTGCCACCCGCTCCTCTGAAACCCTGTACAGGGTTGCTATGAGGCAGAACTTACTTGGCAATACTTAACAAAACATGGGAAGATGAATATATAGGTCCATGTACCTGCTTCATGTATGCTTTCTTTTCTGGTCAAATGTAGTATAAGGGTCTTCAAAAAGCTTGTGGAAAGATTCCATTATCTTTTAATTCCATTTCCCTATGGGCTTTTTGAAGCTCTCTCATAAGCATAATGTTACACAGCTTCTATTATCTGGTAATTTAATAATTCTCTGTCAACTTTGTTAATGAGTCTAGAAAAATAAATATTTTAACTATGTTTAAAAAAATCGTATTATCTGTATATTATGAGAAATGTGAGTCTTTGCTTACTAGTTGTCCTCCCACAAAATTAACTAAATGTGTGAATTGGCAAAATGTACAAAATGTGCTTCTAGTAACAGTTTTAGTTCGGAATAGGAATGGAACAGTTTTGAAATTTTTCTCTTGTGTCCTTCTCTCTACAATGGTTAAAACATAGCCAGACATCAGTTACTATTTTCTTAAAGCGTTCTGCCTGAAGTTCTTTCTATTTACTGTTTCAGTTACTCATTTCATAACAAGTAATGAGTGAGAAACATAAATAAATTTAAATATCATGTCTCTATATAGTTGTTATTGTTAAGTTTGTTTCTAGTCAGTTCTGACTTACAGCGACCCTACATACAACAGAAAGAAGCACTGCAGCTCCCGCGCCATCCTTACAGTTGTTATGTGTGAGCCCTTTGTTGTTGCTACAGTGTCAATCCATATTGTCATGGGGGGTCTTCCTTTTTTTCATTGACCCTCCTTTTTACCAAGTATGGTGTCCTTCTCCATCTCTGACAATATTTCAATAGCAAGACAGTTGAAGTCTTGCCATTCTGGCTTTTAAGGAGCAGTCTAACTGCGCTTCTTCCAAGGCAGTCTTTGTTTCCAATTTTCATATCCCAGTACCAGTAACTATTCACTGCATCTTGATTGCATGATGATAAATTTCAGGTAGAATTCTTCTCAATTTCATCATCCTTAACTTTAGTGCCTGGTTGTTGTTAACGTGCTATTGAGTTAATTCTGATTCATAGTGACCCTGTTTACTAGATCATTATTTTGACTAGTATTTTCTAGCCACTTGGGTTGGTAACTTGGTATTCTTTTGGTGTATTGTGCCTTTGTTATTAAGTGCCGTCAAGGCAGTTTTGACTGATAGTGACCAACCTGTATAGGGTTTCCAAGGAGCAACTGGTGAGTGTGAACTACTGACCTTGTGGTTCAAACCAGACTTGCAGTCTAGTGCTTTATCCCACAGCTCCATTGTGCTTTTTGTAACTGAATTTCTGATAGTGTGATGTATATTGTTGGAATATGTCTTTATTAATAGGTACTTTGTGTTGGTAGGAAGTCATCATATTATTTGGTACTTTATTTTCATTAAGAATGATTTATAACTGTGAAACTCCCCAAAAGGAAAATTGTTTGTGCTGTGTACAGATAAAATAGGACTGTGTCATTTCTAGTATGCCATATTTTAACTCTTATCCAATGCCTAGGAATGGAGCCCCTTTAATGAGACTAACTCAATCTTTTCAGTAAAACTAAAAACAAAACAAAAAAACCTATAAATGTTTTCTTTGCCCCTAAATTTTAAGCATGAGAAATTTGATTTATATTACAATTTCAAAGAACTATTCTAGCGCTTCATTTCACATAGTTCATAGATACTAAACCAGTACTTCATAAGCTACCTGTGGTACAATACCAGTTTAAATTTTTTTCAATTCATCAAAAATGAATACTTTGTATAAAATGCATTATAAAATAATTACTTGGAAAATGAAATTTCAAAAATACAAATATAGGCTACAATTTTTATCACATTTTTGGATCTACAATTACTGTGCAATTATCGGTTTCTACCCACTCTTAATTTTTGTTTTAAATTTATTGTGGTGGAATAACAGATAGTTAATGGTCTAGTAACTAACAGTTTGCAGACCAGTATTGCTATAGCATGCTGTTTGTAATATTAGTGGGTTTTTTGTTTTTTTTTCCCCAGAATCTCTCATTCAAGACATATTTTTATGTGTTTTCCTTTCAGAACCGAGAGCTCCAGATCATGAGAAAGCTAGATCACTGCAACATAGTCCGATTGCGTTATTTCTTCTACTCAAGTGGTGAGAAGGTAGGTCTGACAGAGTACATGTACTGACTATTGTAGTAGATATATTATTGTTCCGGAAACATCATCTCATTGAGGCAGCTTTGCTGCTTTCATGAAAGATTTTCAAAGCACCAGCCCTAGTGATTCTGAGCATAGGATATTGCCATCAGTATCATTAGTTACATCTGGAAATTGTTGTAACTAATGTTGCTGCTCTTTTTCTTCTGAAGTGCTGTCAGGTTGATCCTGACTCATAGTAACCCTGTATAGGTTTCCAAGGCTATAATTCTTTGCTAGGGTAGAAAGGTTTGCAGTCCAGTGCTTATCCTAAAAAGCAACCGTGCTCACAATGAGATGATAAAGAAAGTGAAAAAAAAAAATCCGGTTTCTTCAAATCCTGTCATTTAGAGACAATCACAGTTAACATTTCACTGAACCTCCTCAAGAACATCTCAATGTGTTTACGAGTGCCAACGTGTGGCTCTGTGGGATGGGCACTGGGCTGTGAACCAAAAGCTCGGCAGTTCAAACCCACCAGCTGCTCCTCAGAAAACCTACACAGGGTTTGCCATGAGTAGGCTCTGACTCAACAGCACTTAAAAGCAACACTAGCAACAACAGCTCTAAATCGTTTTTCGTCAGTGGGGTCATACTGTGTCATCTTTTTGTGTTACTACGTCATGTCACAGATTTTTTATTCTTCTTCTTATGGACAAGCTACTGCATGGAAATACACTCCCACCCATACATAGCACATGTGAGACACAAATCAATGTTCTAAGTGGTTTAAGTGTTACTTCATTTAATCCTCACAAAGCCAAGCCCTGTGATAACAGAGAGATTCAGAAACCTGTCCATGGTCACATCATTAATAAATTGTAGAGCTTGAATTTGAAATTCAAATTTCAACTCAGCCAGGTTCCATTGTTGTTGTTGTTAGGTGCCATCGAGACTGTAGAAAGTGAATTTTAAATAATTTTTTTTTATTTAAAATTTTTCTTCAGGACAAACAAATTTATATAGTTTATTAAAGTTCTTTCTTTCTATTTTTTAATGTTTCTTTTGTATTTTAGGAGACCCATGATAGTTCATTTGTTTATTTTAGGATAGGAAATGTTATAATTTTGCTAAGCCATGGCGTGGTGCTTTAGGATAAGCACTGGAGTGCTAGCCTCAAGGTCTGCAGTTCAAACCCACCATCTACTGTACTGAGTCACTACAAGCCAGAACTGACTCCATAGCACAGAACAACAAGTTAAAGTGGATTCGAGAGAAAGGAGAAGCAGGAGGACTTTGGGAATTCCAGAGTGAGGCTTTTTGTAACTCTTTGGCCAGGTAAAAAGTTGCAAAAGGTAATATTGAGGAGATTGATATAACTTGGCCACTTTTCATATCACACTTAATTCTGTGAAAGCAATTAAAATTAAAGAAGACTTTTCACTGAAAATCTCTCCCAGTAACTAATGTCATTGTAGTTACTAACAGTGGAAAAGTAGAAAACCATTTTTTTCTGCTTTACCTCATTAATCTTTTTCTTTCTGGTCATTCACTTTTCCTTCTTCCAGACTCAGTCTTCCCTTACATTTTTCCTTCATTGTTTTGGGATACAGGGGCAAGCAGGGAAGGTAATAAACCACTTGATTTTTTTTTTTTTTTCTGAATAAATATTGCTTTGGATGACTTCAGTTGATAGTTGTGGACCTCAGATTCCTTTCATTCATATAACATCTAAATTTCCTAGTGACATAATGCCTCCTGATCCTCTAGTGCAGTGTGCTTTTTTACTTCATGTAACAGTTTATTTCTCAATATAGCTGTGTTTGCTTTCCATTAAATTTTCGTTTATGTTTTTAGAAGAGGAAGTGACTCCATAGGATAAGCACTGGACCGTGAACTACAGGGTCAGGGGTTCAAGGCCATCAACCACTCCACAGGAGAAAGATAAAGCTTTCTGCTCCTACAAAAGATTTAAAGCCTTGGAAACTCTATATAGGGTTGCTGTGAGTCAGACGGACTCCACAGCACTTAAATAACACAACAGTTTTCTTCTTAGTTCTTTTTTCATGAAAGGGTCTGTAATATGGATAAGTTGTATATTAAATCAGCATTGTATGATATATATGCCTGTTGTTGTTAAGTTTTGTTAAGTTGGTTCAGACCCATAGTGACAACCCCATATAGGGTGTCTGAGGAGTGGCTGTGAGTTTGAACCACCAAACTTACCATTCAGACCTACATTACTGTGGAGTGTTTATCCTGCAGCGTCACACCTGGACATGTAATTGATGTTTATGCACGTGTCATAGCTAATACTGTTAAATAACACTTAATAGAAAGTTGGCACTTGTTTCTCAGTTTCCTTTTGAAAGAAATCAATTTAAATAATGCCAGTTCAAAACTACCAGTTGCTCATCGGAAACCCTAGATAGGGTCACTATGAGTTGGGATGGACTTGATGGCATTTAACAGTCCTGGAATTGTTGTTGTTAGGTGCTGTAGAGTTGGTACCGACTCACAGTGACCTTATGCACAACAGAAGGAAGCACTGCCTGGTCCTGTGCTACCCTCATAGCTAGTTGAACTTTTTTGTTTCTGAAGTCAAAGTACAAGGGCAAGTCAAAAAGTATTGCCACTAGGGTTCCAGTTCATACATGCTTGAGTTTATTCCAAAGAACACATGTTTAAGCATGTCTTTGTAATCAGTGAATGGCTGCAAAACAAGTTTTATCAGTAATACACTTGCCATAATTTCATTAAAAAAAAAAAAAAAACTTACATATTTTGTGTCATGGGAAGAAAAATGATTTTGAGGACAGGGCTAAATATAAAATTTTTAACAAAATCAAAGCAGACAACTTCACACATCATTAAAGTTCTGGTACAAATTTATGGGACTATTGCCCATAGCAATTTTTAGATGGATCAAGTATTTTAAGACAGACCTCAAAGGTAAGCCAATAGAGGGAAAACCGTCAACGTCGATGATTAAAGAAATGGTAGCTGAAGTCCAGAAACTGATTCTACAGCACTACATCAGTCTGAAAGGTCATTAGGGGAGTTCATCTAGAAAGTAGGTAAACCTCTGGCTATTACCAAAGGAAATAACAACCTCTATATTTATTTTTGAGTCCTGGTATGGTGCTGTGGGTTAATGCACTAGACTGCAAAGCCGTTTGAACTACAAGGTTGGTGGTTGAAGTTCACCAGCTGCTCCTTGGAAACACTACACAGAGTCACTATGGGTCTGAACTGGCTCAACATTACTTAACAACAATATTTATCTTTGAATTTGCTCTTGAGTTTTGTAAAAAGTCACCACATAATTGTGGGTGGCTCCACTTCAGAAAGAAAGGAGGAATAAGGAAAAGGAAGAAAATGAAAGGGAGGGAAGGGTGGTGAAAGGAGAAGAGTGATCCATAAGGTTTTCATTGGCTAATATTTGGAAGTAGATTGCCAGGCCTTTCTTCTTAGTCTGTCTTTGACTGGAAGCTCCACTGAAACTTGTCTACTTTGGGTGATCCTGGTGGCATAGCTTCTAGTATCATAGTTAACTTGCAAACTATTACAGTATAACAAACTGACAGATGGGTAGTGGAGTGCTATGTTAGGTAGACCTCTAGTCCTATATTGCTGTTAAGTGCCGTCAAGTCGGTTCCGACCCATAGCGACCCTGTATAGGGTTTCCAAGGAGCAGCTGGTGAGCTTGAACCACCGACCTTGCAGTTCAAATGACTTTGTAGTCTGACGCATTAGCTCACAGTGCCACACCAGGACAGGGGGCTGTAAATGGAGAGATGATTTTGACAAGGTGTAGGGGCCAGAGTGTGTTTAGCCAGTTGTAGCATTGTAAGGAGTTTGGGGGTAGGGGAGAAGGACACTATTGTTTGAAACCAGGGCAGTAAAGAACCAGCAGTTTGCCTCCTATTACTTTCTAGTCCTAGAATATATTAGAGAGTGATAGCAATACTCATCGAAAGAGCTGCAAAGAAAATGGAGTCCCTGTTTTGTCTAAAGCAAGGCAGTAAAAAGAACCCTCCACGAGGAGATTGGTGTTATCAGGATGCGTCTTTTCAGGGTTTCAGAGAACAAAAGGGAAAGCTTTGGGAGGATCAGTGATTGGAATATATGAGCTGCTGACAAGGAGGTGTGAGGATACTGTAAGGATGAGAAAGAGCAAGAGTTCAATGTGTCAGTATAATAAGGATGAAATATTTGCTTAGATTCTAAGATGAATGGGTTCAGATGTTTAAGAGAATATTTTCAATCTTCCTAATTTCTAGTTCTTTCAAATGATCTCTGAAACTCTTTCCCTCTCTATCAGCCTATTCTCTAGGTTGTTTTCCTCATATTTCATTATATATATATACCCCTTTTTCTCTGGGTCTCTTCCTCTTTCAATTTGACAATGGGTCTGTCTTTTCTCTCTCTGGATGTGTGTCCTTCTCTCTTGGAGTTCTGGTGTGGTGCTGCTGTTTCATGCGCTAAACTGCAAGGTCTGTGGTTCAAGCTCACCAGCCACTCCTCGGAAACCCTGTACAGGATCGCTATAGGTTGGAACCGACTCTGCAACACTTAACAATGACTACTACTCTTGGTTTATTTCACCTCTGTCAGATTTCTTTCCCTCTGTAACGCCAAGTTCTCTCTTTCTGCGTTACTTCCTCTGTGTATTTTCATCAACTTCACTCTCTGGGTGCCTCTTCCCGTCTCTCATTGCGTTTATACCCATTTCATTCTCTTTATTTAAATCTCTGATCTTCTTAATTTTCATATGAATTCCATCTGTCTTGAGTCTTTCCCCGCTCTTCTCTTAGTCTTCCTCGGTATCTGTTCTCTCTTGGCCTCTATTGTTGTTGTTAAGTGCCGTCGAGTCGGTTCCGACCCATAGCGACCCTGTACAGGGTTTCCGAGGGTGTAAATCTTTACGGGAGTAGAAAATCTCATCTTTCTCCTGCGGAGCGGCTGGTAGTTTCGAACCGGCTGACCTTAAGGTTCACAGCCCGATTCGTAACCACTACGCTATTTATTAATACTTCATTTATGGAAAACTTGAAAGATAAAATAAATTGATTAGACCTTTGATTTTAGTTATATATATCTTAATTTTATATGTATGTTTTGCATGCTTGTGTACATGATTATTTATAGCTATTAATGTAATATTCAGAAGCTTATAAAAACTTTTATAAGCTTCTGTTACCCTGTAATATTTATAGCTATTGGCTATGTGTTACTACATTGAGTTGTCCTATGATAATGCACTAAAGTATTCTGCCATTACTGTTTTCTGTTTTAGAATTGCAGCTATCCCTAAACTTCACCATAATTTTAGTTTGCAAGCACTTTGCAGTTCTACATGAAGTTAAATGAGGTTTGCTGTAATATTTGACAGATATTTTCACTAACTACCACTTTGCTGAATATTATATCTGTGGTGGTAGCTGTGTGGTTTATGATTAATTGTACCCAAAGAATTTGGTCTTTGTCCTTGGTTCCTAAGAGGAGGACCTCTAAAACCTTGGCATTTCCTCAGTGGTTGAAGTATGTTTGATGAGGTAGTAGACCATTCCTAAACTAAGAGACTCTGTTAGGGAGATGAATCAGGTAGGGATGTGGCCAGGCCAGAAAGATCCACCTCATGGTATTAACTGACCTCAGGGAAGGGGATGAGATATTCAGTCAGCCATGCCTGTGTTCTGAGGCTCTGGACACACAGTTCCAATGACTTCCTGGTTAGTGAAAGACACCGATGCAAGTGAGGGTAGTTTTGGAACATGGAAATTCATATTGCTAACTCTCCCAGACCTTACTCAAGTGTCTCATTTGTAAATGTTTTACTGTTAAAAAAACCCCATAATCATTGAGAAAGGCAGTTTCTGTAAGCTCGGTGAGTCATTTTCCTAGTGAATTATTGAACCCAAGGAAGTAGGAGGAGCCCATAGGTCAACAGTGAGCAGGGAGTCTTGGGGACCCCTGCACTTATGGCTGACCTTCTGAAAGAGGCTAGGAATTCCTCCAAACTTGCAGCCAGCAGGTCAGCTTGTAGCTGGTATCTGAGCTCTTGGACAGACTCGGTAGTCTGGAGGACTGTGACATTGCAGTTGTGAGATCTGACCTAGCTTCCTAGTGGTTAGGATCAGAGGAAGAAGTACAGCAGTATTGTAGTTAATGTGAAAAGTGGAATTAATATATAAATCACATTGATTTGATCTATACATTTGATGTCAAATAAGTGGGACCACTTATTTGACATCAACTAAGTTGATGTCAAATAAGTGGGATTTTCATAGAAGTGACCTTCTGTTTATTGTGTTTTGACATATTAAACATTTTTTCTTTTTAGAGATTATAACTAACCACCAGTATCCTATAACTTTGAGCCTATTTACTGGGTAGTCTGTACAGTTATACATGGCTTAAGATCCATAGTGGAGTCCTGGTGTGGCGCAGTAAGCTAATGCACTGGACTGGAACTTCGGTTTGAACCTTAAGGTCAGCAGTTCAAACTCACCAGCTGCTCCTTGGAAACCCTACACAGGGTCACTGTGGGTCGAAATCGACTTGACGGCACTTAACAACAACCACAAATGTCCATGATATGTTCTGTGAAATATGGTGTTGCGTGATTTGAATGTTGTGCAGACACCTGTGTCCGAGGGGTTCAGGGATGCCCAGGCGCATTGGTTCGGAGGCTGGTGTACAGCAAATGGTCTATGCAGTTTCTGTTTCCACAGGCCAGTGCTTGCCTGTCCCATGCTGCCTTCTCTGCTAAGCTAGCTACAGGGAAGGCCAGTTAACCCCTGAAAAACCTGTCTGGAAAGGGCACAGTGTTCTCTAGCCAGGACTGGGTCTCCTGGGTACATACATACCTTTCCTTCATTACCCTATGAGGCCACACTGGGCAAAATATCTTGGGAGCCAAGGGGGACGGGCATTAGGAATTTGGGATTGGGCTTCTATCACTGCAGAGTAGGTAGCTTCGGGCTACACACAGAAGTGGAGCAGAAGTGAAACTCCAATCTCAAGATAAAAGTCTACCATCCTGGCACTTAGACATCTGGGTGTCCCAGCCAACAGACATATATGTAGTTGGATGTTGCCCTATTGGACATAAAGTGACATATACCTAAAAGAGAGAAAGACATCAGAGAATAGAGATGTGGCTTGATTAGTCTTACACAGGCTCCTATTTGCTATAATAAATGAGCATCACATAGTCAATGTACTCTGGTAAGACAACATCTCACTTTTATCATTATGCTTGGTCAGCGAACATGAGAAAGACACCCAATAAGATGGATTGACATAGTGACTGTAACAATGGGCTCAAACATAGCAACTATTATAAGGATGGTTTCATTCTAGTATATGAGGTCACTGTAAGTCAGAACTGACTCCGTGGCACCTCATGGCAAAGTTACTAATTAATGTCTGATTGGCTATGATTTATGGAGAGGAGGCCCTATGTGTGTTAGATGATTTTGAGTAAGTAGATCACCAAGCCCTTATTCCAAGGTGCCTATAGGTGCATTTGAACCTTTAATCTTTTGGTTGCTAACCAAGTACATTAATGATTTGCTCCCATTCTCTCCCATTCAAGGACTATATTCTAGATTGCCCAACAGTTTTATTATGCTCAGAGTAAATAATATTCCCCCTCCCCCCATTTGAGGTTAAGAGGACTTCAAAACATTCCTGGAAAAATTACATTATCTTTTTGAAGCCCCTTCATAAATGGGATTTTTGAGTGTTTTGAAAGTCTGGACTTTATATTTTTTGAGCTCCAGGCATCCCACAGAACAGTGTTTTTCAGTATTTGGCAGTTACTTTATAACCCTGAGTTCCTTTATTTGGGGCTGGTCTGTGGGACCAACTGACTTTGCGTTTCCTGAGTTGGAGTTCAGCTCTACAGATCCCTAGGACTCTGAAGGATAGTCTGAAAAACATGTTGTAGTGTTTTTGCAGGAGCCTTTAGTTTTATTTAAATCAATTACGAGTGGTTTTTTTTTGTTTGTTTGTTTGTTTTTTAAAGAAATAGTTCTTTAAGTAGCCTTACATGTAAAAAAATTTTCTTTGTGGTTCCTTATAGTTTACTTGAATAACAAAGAACCCTCAAATAAACCTGTTACTTCTACTTGTTTGGGAAACTGTTTAAATAGGGAGAATGGTAAATTGGTCTCATTATGTACACCACCTTTATTCTATTGATAATAACTATGTGGAAGGTTGGAGTCATGGTTTGGAGCTGTAGGATAAGCACTGGGTTGCTAACTGCAGTTGGTGGTTCAAACCCATCAGCTGCTTCTTGGAAACTGTATAGAGTCATCATGAGTTAGGGCTGACTCAGTGACACTTAAAAGCAACATGTGGAAGATTGTGTCCAGAAGGCGAAAATTGTATGATTGCTTCTGAGATCCGGGAGAAGAAAGAATACTGTACTTGTTCATGCCTTCGGCTACTAACTCTGGATAAAAAGAGTACACGTGTCAGTGTATGTCAAGAATCCATTTTGAGAGGTAAAGAGTACTGGTTTTTGTCATTAGAAATTGTTGGATATGCATTTTAGTTCTGCCACTGGATGTATGATTCTGGACGAGGTATTTTCCTTTTTAAACAGTACCTCTTTCCCTATCTGTACAGTCGGAATTTTGTTAGAAGCAAATGTAATAATGTTTACCAAGTGCTCATGGCACTTGGCATATAATTAACACTCAGTAACCATTAACTGGCTATTTTACAAATTACTGTGTTTGCTAATATAGTACTGCACTTGCTGTACATGAAAAATTGTTTTAAAATGTTCACGTGTAATTTATAAGTCACTTAAAACTCACAGCATCCCAATGAATAGGTTCATTTTATAGAAGAAACTGAGATAATAGAGCTTAAGTCTTCATCCCCTCCTTTCTCTGTTATATACAGCTGCTAAGTGGCAAAGTTAGGAAATCAGCCTTAGGCATTTTGGCCCCAGAGTCTGTGTTATCAATCAGTGTGCTCTAGTGGCACAATGGTTAAGTACTTGGCAGCTAACTGAAAGGTTTGTGGTTCAAATCTACCCAGCAGCTCCTTCAGGAAGACTTAGTAATCTACTCTTGTAAAAATTATAGCCAAGAAACCCAGACCTATGGAGCAGTTCTTTACTGTGACATGGAGCTGCTGTGAGTCAGAATGAACACCACAGCACTTGTCAACAACCACAACATACTATTTAGCATAGAATACACATTTCTCTAGAAGCAGTAAATTAGAAATTTAACATTAAGGGAGAGATCTAGAAAGGTGCATATTTTATGTTGGGAGATCTGGAGGTTGATTTTGAGTATATTAAGCTTAAGATGCCAGTTAGATTTGGATATAGTAGTTTTGGAGTTGAGGTCCAAGCTATGTGTATAAATATGTATAAATTTAGGAGTCATTAGTATATAAGGAGCTCTGGTAGCGTAGTGGTTACGAGTCGGGCTGCCAACCTCAAGGTCAGCAGTTCAAAACTACCAGTGCTTCTGCAGGAGAAAGATGAGGCATTCTGCTCCTGTAAAGATTTACATCCTCGGAAACCCTGTGCAGGATCAATATGAGTTGGAACCAACTCCAGGGTACTTAACAACAACAGTGTATATATAAATAGTGTGTAGATATTTACATAAAAAACAAGAGGTTTTAGGACTGAGCTGTAGAAGCTGCCAGTGGTTAAGAGATCAAGGATAGTACACCAAGAATTTAAGTTGCATAAGGAGGGAAAAGAGGACATGAAGAGCTGAAAAGGTGGAGAATCATGCTAGCTCAATAAACTTGTTTCCTGAGCCCTGCTGCACCCAACTGACCCCATATCTGGAATACTGTTTTCTGTCTGTAATGCTTCTTTCACACTCAATTCAAATGCCTTCTCTTTATACTTACCCAAACACTTAGTTCCCCTGCAGTGGCAACTGGCACTTAGAAATTGTTCAGTAAATGCTGAAAATTTAGAAAATTTAAATTCTGTACTTCCCTCTGGTAGATGATTTCAAATTGGGAAGGCTGAAAGTTCCTTTATCTATCCGCTCTGTAACCAACTGTAAACTGTGAACACAATGATTCTCAACTGTTGTTTTTTTTCTGTTTAATTTACATGTCTGACATAGTTTACATGAAAAGAGGATCACACTGCATTCCTCTTCTCCACCTGGTATTTAGCTGGAATTCCCCTCCTCTACACTGATTTTAAACTGGCATTTTATGCTGCTGAGAATGGATGTTCAAACAGAACATCTAAAATAAGTTTGTGAATGTGGTCTTGCTTCCTTTTTAGTTATTCTTTTATTTCAATTGATCATAGAATACAAGTGGTTGTTTAATTAATTATACACATACAGGGTCGCTATGAGTCAGAACCGACTCCACAGTACTTAACAACAACAACTAACTGTAGAATCTTTTTGTAAAGGCGAGAGCAATTTGAAGACCATTTAGGTAGGCTAGCCTTTCAGAGATGAAGTGGCATGTTGCATATCAATTATCAGCAGAGCTCAACTAGAGCTCCAAGTTTCTTAACTCCCAATTCCATACTCTTTCTACTACTGTACTGCCTTTTCTTTTAGGACAAAAAGCATGAATTCTAGTATGAAATTTTGTGACAGGTGATAAATTCTTTAACATCATGGTAACTAAAGTAATAGTTTAAATATGATTCAGTACTTTAACCATTTGAGAATGTCTGCAGTTTTTCCATCAAATTATTAGTGAGAAGATGTGGTATACTTGATTTTACTATTATGGCTAGACTATGAGTTAGTTTTACGTAATTAAATAGAATACATGAGCCTTGTCTTTAAAAATCTGAATAGGTAAGTATGCAAAAAGTTTGCTCTAATTTGAACATTGAAGACCACTTTCTAATCTACCTATTTATTTTTAATTCTTTCAGAAAGATGAGGTCTATCTTAATCTGGTGCTGGACTATGTTCCGGAAACAGTATACAGAGTTGCCAGACACTATAGTCGAGCCAAACAGACGCTCCCTGTGATCTATGTCAAGGTATGTAAAAATGAAATAATTTACCATTTTGAAAAATATTTATTTTGCGCCAGAAAGAATTCTGGGTGCTTGTAAACTATATTTGTCATGTCACATTTCATACTTAGGGGGAAATAAGGCAGAGTAAGTATTGTTATAGCATCATTAAAGTCTTATACAATTTTAAAATGTGAAGCCTTCATCTCTCATGACTCAGCAACTGAAGTTTAAACTTTTAAATATGTAAAGACTATGAAGGTGCTGTTTAATTTTTAGTACATAATATTGATTGAGTCCTATTCTGATACTGGAATAAGGTGCTGGACCACAAGGTTGGTTTGAACCATGAGGTTGACAGTTTAAACTCACCAGCCACTCCTTGGAAGCCCTATACAGGGTTGCTGTGAATTGGAACTGACTCGATGGCTTTTTACCAGCAATACACATTGATGGCATTTATTTTATTTACTAGAAATCGTAGCAGAATTACTAGGAATTTATCCAGCCAGCATAATCTGATAAAAACTGTATAGATGATTAGGAACATTGTTAATTTTATTTAGTAATTATGACATTGTGAAATAACTAGGAGTAAATCTGAAACTCTGTATCCTAAATAGATATTTATGATACTCATGAAGTCTTTAGTTTTTATATTTTATCCTTTATAGAAGGGATTCTGGAAAATAAAATGATACTGACTGAATATTTTCAGGTCAGAGTAATGAAGTTTTATTTAATAGTGTTAGTTTTTAAACTTCACACAAATAAAAGGACTACTAAAGCAAGAACATTAGTAATGGAAGTTCTTTTAGGACTTGTAATAGCTAGACAATTTTGGCATAGTCTAGGATTTCTATCAAATTCAATGCTAATAATTAAATTTGGATTCTAGTATAGTTTATTTCTACTTATCAAAAATTGGCTGAAGCTACCGTTAAATTATTAATCGTAAGTGCTAAATGACACAGATCTACTAACTTTACATAAGTACTTTACTCAAGATTTAGATCAGCAAGTCCTATTCTAAATAACTAGGATAACCTCGTATGTATTCCTTTAAACTCACCAAGTCTAGAGTAACATGTGAGCTTCTTAGTGTAGAATGGTGGCGGTGGAAGGCTGCCCTGTGGCTCGTATTATTGCCAGTTCAGAGCAATGGTACATTTATGAAACAGAAGGAACCTAGCTTTGAACCCCATTTTGCTACTTAGTTATTTACTTTAGCAAGTCACTAGTTCATTCTCTGCTTAGGTTCCATGTTAAACAAATTGTATGAGAGTGAGTCAAAAATAATTTGCACTCTGGCTGTAGAATTTATTTTCATCAACTTTTAGAAAAGACAAATGCATCTTTTTTTTTTTTTTTGGCATAACGTCCTTGCTTTTCAATACTTTGTCCATCTGTCACAAAGCTTCCATATTCCCTTATTAAAAAATGTTTTAGGCTGAACTGCAAGCCACGAATATACTGCTGTCTTCACTTCTTCATTGGAAGTGAATCTTCATCCTCAAAGGGCTGCTTTCAGGGGACCAAACGGGTGAAAAGCCAGTGGAATAAGATCAGGACTATAGTTGTTGTTGTTAAGTGCCATCAAGTCTAGCGACCCTGTATAGGGTTTCCAAGGAGCAGGTGGTGAACTTGAACCGCCAGCCTTGCAGTTCAAACGGCTTTGCCTTTGCAGTCTGGCGCATTAACCCACAGCGCCACACCAGGATACCCAGGACTATAGTGAGGATACTTTAACACCTCAAAGCGAAGTTTTTTCAGAGTGTTAACAGTGTGGGCAGAGGTGTATGAATAATGCATTGTTATATAAGATGACAGTGTCCTAGGATAGCAATTCTCTGAGTTTAATCCTAAATTTAGGCTTCAGCTCTTCAATGAGCATCTCACTGTAAGGAGCACCGGTGATTGATGAACTATTTTTCCTGGTGGTGTTCCAGTACTGGCTTGTGAGAGTCCCAGAAAACTGTAGGCATCAATTTTCCAGCTGGTGGTTGACTTTTAAACTTTTTCTTGTTTGCCAATTGAGGATGTTTCCATTCCATACTTTGCCATTTACTTTCAGGCTCCTGGTGATGAATCCATGTCTCATCACCAGTAATGATTTTTTAAAAAAACTTTCACCTTCCTTTCAGTATCAGTCCAAATTTTGTTTGCAGATGTCCAAATGCTTCTATTTATGCTCCTTTATGAGTTTTTTTAGTATGTGTCTTGCACAAACTTTTTGAAACCCAAATAATCTGTCATGGATTATTTCATAGGCAGAGCCATGGCTGACTTGCAAATGATTTGCCTCATAAATTACTGTCACTCCTCTGTTTGACAGAGTCAGAATCATTTCATGTGCACACTCAATGTTGTCAGCCATGGACATGGACGGGCGGTTTAATATAGCCAGAGTGCAGAGAATTTTTTATTTTATTATTATTTTTTTAATTGTGAGGTTTACATGGGAGAACATCAGCCCTACACTCATCCTATCACATTTCATTTCATTGCAATGATCACAATCCCCTCCATGCATCATCAAACAACCAAAGGGTACACCACACAGGCCTGCCCCCCAGCCGTCAGTGCACAGCCCCTCTCACTCCCTGAGTCCAGTGTCCCCAGCTGCTCCATCTGTCCACTTCATCTCTGCCTCCATCCCTGGTATCACTGCCTCTCAGGGTAGGGTCCCGCTCTCCGTTCTTCTCACTTGATGGTCCCAGGTCTCTGCTCCTGGGCTGCAAAATCAATCACTCTCCTCCTTTTGTCAAAAAACATCTACCTCTGTATTTCCTACTCTGACAGTTAGTCCTGATGGCAATTGTTCACTATCGTACCACAAGAGTCTTATCCCCATTTCCTTTCACCAGCCCGGTCCCACCCGATTGGAAATCTTTCAGTGGTTATTCTACCTTCACCTGCCCCATCTGGAACTAGGCTCCCTCTTCAAAGCTTGTAAGAGAGTCACTTCTTGCCTTTGTAGGCCCTGCCCCATTTTGGGTAGCCAATGTCAAAATTGCCTCATCCCTGTCAATCCTGTGTACTGAGGGGGTGGGAGTGGTCCTTGCTGTAAAGATTTGTTCCCTTTTTTGAGCTACTACATCCATAAGTATAGGTAAAGTTCATCAAATTGTAGCAGTTTACTCCCCCCTCCCCCACCCCCTTCTTTCTTCTAGTCGAGTTCTCATCATGCATCCATTGAAGCCAGGTCAAGTGAGTACTAGCCAGAGTGCAGATAATTTTTGACTCATCCTCATACTTATTTTTTTCTATCCACCGTATGGCACTGTTGGTGTTTAAAATGAGATTAACACATGAGAAAACACTGTGGCCTGTAAGGTAAAAGTAGTAGAAGGCCTTTTAATACTAGATTAGAAAGTGACATTCTGTGAACATTCAAAAAGAGGTCCACAGTGGTTAGGCTTTTTTCTCTTTTTAATTCATCAAATAAGTATTAAATGATTGCAAAATTATTTGAAGCCTAGTAAAATATTTTGTTACTTCGCTAGTAAAGATTAAAAACCGACACAATTAACTATGTTGTTTTTGTAGTTAAGTGCAGTCAAGTTAGTTCTGACTTGTGTCGGGTTTCCGCGGAGCAGCTAACTGGTGAGTTTGAACCCCTGAACTTGTGGTTCAAACCAGCCTTATGGTCCAGTGCTTATCCTACAGTGCCACACCAAAATGTATATTGTAAAAATGATTAAACAGCTAGAAATGTCATGTTCGTTTTTTGGTTTTCTTGTAGTGAATATATAGGTAACTCTTGTATTTAGCATTTGAACAGTCTTCACTTAAACAGTTAAGTGACATTAATTATGTCATACTAGTTTTGAATTGGTAACATTTCCTTGGAAAAGAGAGGGGTATAGTGACATCTCTTTTGATTCTACCCTCCAAATTTATTCACCCCTTAGCAGATCTGTACTGATTTCTTGGCTAACAAACATTTATTTATCTCTCACCACTTCTTAACAGAAAATGTGCCAGATTATTTTATTTTACTGTATCTCTCTCCAAGGATCTCTGGTGGCACAGTGCTTAAGCAGCCATCTGCTAACTGGCGAGGTTAGCTTTTCAAACTGAGCAGTCACTCTGTGTGAGAATGAAAACCTGGCAACCTGCTCTTATAATGACTTCAGCCTAGCAAGCCCCATGGGATAATTCCACTCTGTTCTTTTAATAGGATCGCTATGAGTTGGAATTGACTCAATGGCACACACCCACCACCACCACAGCAGTATCTATCTACAGAAAGTTTGCTTATTTCAGGACCTTTCTTTAGTCACCCTACACATTTGTTTTTGCTATTGAAAATTTCAAGCACGTATATATAAGTAGAGAAAATAAAATGATTAACTCTCATGTGTCTGTTGTTACCAGCTTCATACAATTATCAATTACTAGCCAATTTTGTTTCATCTACACCACCCCCTACTCTTTATTGCTTTTGTTATTTCGAAGCAAATTCCAGACATTATTATTTTCATTTATAAGTATTGAATATATATGCATAAAAGATAATGACTCTTAAATAAAACAAATTAAATAAATAATCATAATACCTATCATCCCATTCTAGGAAAATGGATGCTTTTAAATAGCCATTGCCTTTTGAAGATCAGAAATATTGGCCCTGGGTATTATTCTTTGATGACACAAATCTAAAGTTTAAGGATCTAAAGAGATAAAAACAATTATCTGGAATTGATGGGTTATGTTACTTTCATTATTCACATAAAAAATCTCCTGGGTGGTTCAATAGTTAAACATTCAGCTACCACCTAAAAGGTTAATGGTTCAAATTCACCCAGAGGCTCCTCAGAAAGCAAGCCTAATGAGCAATTTCTACACGGTAACACATCATGATTTGGAATCAATTAGACAGCAACTAACAACAACAGCAGCTCATTCACTTACTCATTCTTCATAGTTTTATTATAATTCTATTATGTGAGAAATGCTTGAATTTGGAGAAGAAATAAAAATGATTAAGTATATACAGCTTTGACATACATAGGCGCTCATCATCTAATAAGGACTTGTTTGACAAAGACATTAGCAAAATGACAACTGCATTCTTGTCTGTGATTCACTCACTTTTTTCCTGGGCAATTTAGTATGTCCTATGACTTTTATTGCTTCAAATCATCCCTTTTGTACTACTGGTTACATTGTACTTGATGCTGAATATGTAAAATTAAAAGGTTTTGAGCATCTTTACTTTCATTGTTGAGCATTTTTCAAAGTAAATGCATTTTAAAATACAACTCTAAAGCAAATACTTAACATCCAACTCATAGTGACTCTGTAAGACAGAATGGAGTTGCCACCATTTTTTACTGGAGGAGACAGCCTCACCTTTCTTCTGTGGAGCACCTGGTAGGATTTTGCGGTTAACTGCCCAACATAAGCCTACCAGGGCTCCTTAATGTCTAAATTGTTGTTTGTTGTTAAGTACCATTGAGTCGATTTGATTCTAACTCATAGTAACCCTGTATAGGGTTCCAAAGGAGTGGCTTGTTAGTTTGAATCACCAGCCTTGTGGTTCACACCGACATATGATTCAGTGCTTTATCCCATAGCACCACACCAGGACGCCTAACTTAGATTTTTTAAATTGAAAAGATGTTAATTACATAAGAAAGCTCAATATATTTTTTGTGTATAGTCAGTAAATTGTTACTCTGTTTGTTTTAAACATATTGTAGCAGAGAAGGCCATTTGTACTTGTATTAAATTTGGTAATAACTTTGTGACTTTGATGAAATTACTTCATCTCATGACCTTTATGTTTTCTACTACGAAAATGACGATTAATGGTTATCTCAGAGGTTGTTGTTGTTAAGTGCCGTCGAGTCAGTTCTGACCCATAGCAACCCTGTATAGGGTTTCCAGCGAGCAGCTGGTGAGCTTGAACCACCAACCTTGCAGTTCAAATGACTTTTCAGTCTGGCACATTAACCCACTGTGCCACACCAGGAATCCTGTCTTTTAATTTCCTTTTCCCATGAACTTTTTGTAGTCTCTTCAGATCATAGATAAAAAGATGAACTTGAAAACCAGAAGACCATCTCATATACTTATGGTGAAATGTTAATAAGATAAAAAGTTACAAAGCAAGTTGTAGAACTGTTTTTTGTAAGTTATTTAAGGATGGTACGAGTATAACATATGGTTAATAATTCAGTGAATTAATATAGAAATGACACAAAACATTTTAAAGGAAGATTGACTAGATACTATTATTCCCCAGCATTTCATTTTGCTTGGGTTTCAAAATCTGTTACTTTATTTACTGCTGAAGGTATCTGCTTTGTTTGGGACAAGAGGTACCAAATTAATTTTTACTATCTTATTTCAGTTGTATATGTATCAGCTGTTCCGAAGTTTAGCCTATATACATTCCTTTGGAATCTGCCATCGGGATATTAAACCACAGAACCTCTTGTTGGATCCTGATACAGCTGTCTTAAAACTCTGTGATTTTGGAAGGTAAGTTAGCTGTCTTTTTTTTTTTTTTTCTCTCTCTCTCTCTCTCTCTTTTCTCCTGGTCCCATCCTCTACATTCATATGCTCTTTAAAAAGTATTCCTTTTAAGACAATGTGGGTCAAACTCAAAATTATAAAAAAAGACTGGACTTACTGGTCAGAAAGACTGGAGGAACCCAAGACTATGGCCCTCGGCCACCCTTCAGGTCTGGAATAGAACTTATCCTCGTGGCCCGGTTTTCAGCCATATGGTAGAAAGGCATATAGGGGACAACAACACTAGTAGAGTATGCTTGCCATTGAATGGTCAACTATTCTAGATCAAAAAGGACAGAATTTACCTAAGGACAAAATTGAGAAGGATTGGGAATGGAGTGGAATGGAAATAAAAACCACAGGGAAGAAATAGGATAGCCCCGTTGTTCCATAGAGGGAATTGTAGTGATGAATATGAAACAAAATGTAGGATTTGTTGACTGCAAAACTGATGATCTGCTCAGTAAACATTCATTCAATTCTCAATAAAATGTTTCCCAAAAAGGAGTATTCTTTTTTTAATGTCGTCTAAACACTAGTCCTCACAAAGGGGAGTATAAACTATAGTTCAGCTCTTTGTATGGATAGTTTTAATAATTTCTCTCAGAATTTAAAATGTGTGGTCTTTTATTGAACAGTTGTTTTACTTTTAGGAATTACTCTTAGAAGTACACGTTTATGAAATGCTGTACATACAGGGATTTTTTATTTTTACATATATTTGTAAATGTCCAGCAGTAGGAAAGTGACCAAATAAATCATGGCACCTGCACAAATATTGTGAAAAAGTCTGAGTCAGCTCTCTCTGAACTGAAAGGAAATGAACTCGAAGGCATACAAGGTTAAGACTGTGAAGCCCTAGTAGTACCGTGGTTAAATGCTCTTTTGCTAATTGAGAGGTCAGTGGTTTAAACCCACCACATACTCTGCAGAGGAAAGATATGACAGTCTGTTTCCATAGAGATTGTTGTTGTTAAGTGCTGTTGAATCAGTTCCAACTCACAGGATCCTGTGTATGACAGAGCAAAACACCGCCGATTCCCCATTCTTGCAATCTGTGTTTAAGCCGATAAAGATTACATCCTAGGAAATCCTATGGGCATTTCTGTGCTATGAGCCAGAACTGACTCAGTAGCATCAAGTTTTGGTTTATGCTCCCTCATATGTTTTAAAAACAAACAACATGGCTACACATCTATAAATATATGCATGGTATATTTATGAAATGATAATAAGAAACTTATAAAACATGCTGCCCCTGGTAGTATGGAATAGTTGGGAATTTTGCTTGTTTATTGCTTATGCTGATTATGGCTTGACTATTTGCTATGAGGTTGTAATTTTCAATGAAAGTTGATTTTTAAAAAAATAGCAATTACTATACGTACTGGTGAGCCTTATAACTAGAGTCAAATGAGTTTTACAAGCCTAATAGTATTTTATTTCTTTTCATCCATACTTTAATCTCACTTCTCCCCCCCCCCGTCCCCTCCCTTTTTTTTTTTTTTTTTTTTCCCTTTCAAATTTCAGCTCACTTTCTCCCTTCTTAAATACACTCCTTGGTAATCTACTGTGAATTCACAGTAAAATATTATTTTCATTTCCATAATGTTTGCCACCTCGTGACTGTCTGATCTATCCTTTTGATGTGTTTGCTGTTGTATTAAATTCCATCAAGTTGGCTCTGACTCACAGTGACACCCTGTATAGGGTTTCTAAGGAGTCACTGGTGAGTTTGAACCACTGACCCTTGTGGTTAACAGTTCAGTGCTTATCCTGCAGTGCCACACCAGGCATTCCCATGTAACTTGGGCCTGACCCTGCTACTCGCTCTTTGACATAATTACCTAGAGTAAATCTTCTCTTCTCTCAGTTCCCATGTCATTGCCACATAACATGAAGTCTCTCAAATTTAATTTCTTTCATTCTTCTAACATTCTCTCAGTTCCCAAGTCATTGCCACATAACATGAAGTCTCTCAAGTTTAAATTCTTTCATTCTTCTAACATTCTCATTTTTACTTTCAGCTTTTTCTATATTACATGTTAACCCACAGTTGCTGATACTTGTATAGCTCCATCTTTGTTGTACCTTTATATCAATCCGTATCAGTTTAAACATTGGACTTAACATTGGGAATATTTTTCCATAGTTTGTCTCTTGAGAGAGATAGTAAACATCAAACAAATAAACAACAACAATAACAAAAAACAAGCAACCTGCTCTGTCATGAGTGAATTCTTAGTTTAACAAGTGCTCTCTTTCTTGCTGTCCCTGTTTTATTGTTATTTAAATGGCTAATACTCTTGGTTTCAATGGAAAAGTTGAAGGTTTGAGTTTACCCAGAAGTACCTTGGAAGAAAGGCTGCAAACCCTGTAGAAGACAACTGTACTCAGACACATTGGTACTGGTACGATCATACTGTACAACTTACTCTGCAGGGTCTAGAGCTTTATCTCCTCAACTATAAGAAAAGGTGAAGGAAATTAATCAAAACTCCTATTTTATACTACTTACAAAGGAGCTCTGGTAGCGTAGTGGTTACGAATTGGGCAGCGAATCGCAAGGTCAGTGGTTCGAAACTACCAGCTGCTCTGCGGGAGAAAGATGAGGCTTTCTGCTCCCGTAAAGATTTATAGTCTCGGAAACCCTGTTCAGGGTCGTTATGGGTCGGAACCAACTTGACGGCAACAACAACAATAGGACAAACTGCCCAGTTCACGTCAAGTTTTATTGTTATGGGGTGTCTTCCCTACTGACAGTATCTGACTGATAGGGCTATGAAAAGACTAGAGGGGGCTTCAGAAAGTTCATGATAAACTTCCATTATCTTTTAATTCCATTTGTCCATGAAATTTTGAAGCCCCCTCATATGAAAGACCACTATATTGGACAGTGGAATATGTACCTCAACCCTCAGAGGACTGAATTGTTACAGCCAGCCTTACTTTAAGAAAAAGAAGGTAGCTACATCAAGTAAGGTGTTCTTATATGGTGCTGTAGAGTCAGCACTGGACTGCTAACCACAAGATTGGCAGTTCAAACCTATCAGATGCTCCTCGGAAACCCTGTACCAGGATAGTTGTTAGTTGAAAGCAACTCGATGGCAAATAACATTAAGTAAGGGGAGTCCTGGTGTGGCTCTGTAGGGCAAACACTGGGCTGCTAACTTGATGGCACTGAACAACAACAAAATCAAGTCACGAAGAAATCTACAGGCAGCAAAGCTTCAGATGTTACCTGTTTGCTTCTATAGTGAATTTTCGAACATAATTTGAATATGAAAAGTATTATCACATCCCTGAGTGTATAAACAATTTGTGCTATACAACTAAAAGTGGGTTATTCAGATCCATCCATAGACATCCCAGAAGAAAGGCCTAGCAGTCTGCTTCTGTAAAGATTGTTGTTGTTGTTGTTAAGTGCTGTTGAGTTGGTTCCAACTCCGACCCTACAGCTAAGAATTTTCATGCAGTCTAAATAAGGATTGATACTAATTGATAGCATGGTTGTTTTGTGTCAATACTTGGGGAGATGGTTACAAATGAAACTCTACTGTACAAAACTGATGATGAAGGAAGTACTGATGAAGGATGAAGGTTAAGGTTAGAATCATCACTAACTAGAAACAAATGGAAGGAAAGAAAGCCTGGGCTGTGGTACCTTTGTGACTACTTTCATCATCTCTGGTTTTCCTATATCGTTACCTCAAATGTTTCTTACATTTTCTTGTGTTTACCATTTGTCCTGTTTTGATTTTGTTGCTTATATTTATTTTCTATATATAGTTTTGTTATAATTGTGTGTCGGAATGATTAACTGCTGCTACAGTTTTTTATTTCAGTGTTTAGCTATCTTGAGAGATATCTCAAGATAAATTAATTTTAATTAACTCTAATGTTTTAAAAGTTCATACCACAGAAATATTGTGGAAGGAGAGTTGGAATGAGAGAACATGTAATTAAACTCACCACAGCAGAGTTGGGCTTCATAGGCTGTGAATCACCTCTAGCCTAAAAGAGGTGTAGTGGTGGTTAAGTGCTGTCAAGTCTGTTTCAAATCATAGCAACCTATATAGGGTTTCCAAGGAGCAGCGGCTGGTGAGTTCAGACCAACCTTGAGGTTCAGACCAGCCTTGTAGTCCACTGCTTATCACTGCAATACCACACCAGGACTCCAAGGGCCTGACATTTTGGAATTTATTAACAAATGAATATTTTAGACAGTTCATAAATTGACCAAAATGGTGGAGAAATAAAATAAATTGCATCTTTAAACCTTGGCATATTCACCCTTAGTCAGAAGTCAAATTAAATTGCAAGATAGTGACTAATTTCTTACCTTCTTTGAAAGCATACAAGTATTTATTCTTACACTGTAATTCAAGGACATCATCATGCTTTTTGATGGAAAAGAGGACCACCCCTTCATTTTTCACCTTTATTCTTTGTATTTAGAGGTAGAAGATTTTGGGACATAGGAGCAGGAGAAATTCAACACTGCACTTTCTGTTTCCTTTTCTTTAGGTGGCAGTTTTTCTTTAAAATTAATCTTTGTCTTTGTTACTTGTTTTTTTTTCAGAGCATTGTGATGATAAAGTTATAGGTTTATAAGCAAAGTTCATTTTTCTTTTTCATAAGTTGAAGGATTGAAATTAAATGAATGTTAGACAAGTACAAGAGGGCTTCAAAAGTTCACGGAAAAATTCCATTGTCTTTCTATTCCCATTTTCCATGAACATTTTAAAGCCCCCTAGTATTCAGTGTTTTGGATACTTGGGTTCTTTAAAAGTTTAGATTTGTTTTTAAAATTTCTATTTTTTATTTTTCCATTAGTGCAAAGCAGCTGGTCCGAGGAGAACCCAATGTTTCATATATCTGTTCTCGGTACTATAGGGCACCAGAGTTGATCTTTGGAGCCACTGATTATACCTCTAGTATAGGTAAGTACTGAAATTTAAATACTATGCATTATAGTTATTAATTGCATCATGTTTGTAGTTATTTGTCTATTGTTAATAATCTCTTGTCAGTTGCCATCAGATACTTCCATTTAAATGTAAAGATGGGTGTGCCCTAAAATATATATTTTTCTTAGATTGATAGGCAAAAATATGTAGATTTTGTAAAACTTCGCCTTCTAAAATTTAAGATATACTTACTATTTTACTTGTAGGTTTCTTGGATTATTGTTGCTGTTAGTGCCATTGAATCAGTTCCAACTCGTTCTTGCTAGGTGTCATCAAGTTGGTACCAACTCATAGCGACCCTGTGCACAGCAGAACAAAACACTGCCCTGTCTTAGCCAACTTCACAATCGTTCCTACACTTGAGCCCATCACTGCCTCCACTTTGCAAATCCATCTCACTGGGGGTCTTCCTCTTTTTTTCTGACCCTCCACTTTACCAAACATGGTACCCTCCTGATAATACGTCCATAGTATGAGAGACAAAGTCTGACCATCGTGACATCTAACTACACTTATTCCAACACAAATCTGTTTGTTCTTTTGGTAGTCCATAGTGCTTTTAATATTCTTGTCCAGCACCATAACTCAAATGCATCAATTCTTCTGTGGTCTTCATTATTCACTGTCCAACTTTAGCTTGCATGTTAGGTTATTTAAAATACCATAGCTTGGGTCAGGTGCACCTTAGTCCTCAAATTGACATCTTTGTTCTTCAATACTTTGAAGAGATCTTGTGCAGCAGATTTGTCTAATGCATTACATCGTTTGGTATCTTGACTGCTGCTTCCATGAGTTCCGACTCATAGGTGCCCTACGTAGGTATTCTGAAGAGAGATTGGGGAGTTTCAATTTCAACCACTAACCTACAGTTAAAACCAATCTTGCAATCCAATGCTTACCCTACAGAGCCACACCAGGAGGGAATAACACTATTTCTTTTTAATTACATACTGTATTAGTTTTTAGGAGTCCTGGTGTGGCACTGTGGGTTAATGCACCAGACTACAAAGCCATTTGAACTGCAAGGTTGGCAGTTCAAGCTCACCAGCAGCTCATTGGAAACCCTATACAGGGTCGCTATGGGTTGGAACCAACTCAGTGGCACTTAACAACAAAAACAACATTAGTTTTTAACTTTTAATATTCAAAGTAACCCTTAAGTTTATGTTTTCTTTTCTTCCTTCCTCCAAAATACTTCTGAGCCTGAGAATGTTCTTAGGAGAATTTGTATCCATTACAGTTTATGATGAAAATGATAGGATGACCATATTGTTTATATTCTTACCATGCTGTCTCAATTGGTTATTTAATTTGAAGACAGCTTTAAAAAGTCTTGTTTATTAGTAGTTTGGTTATAAACTTATTGATTCTGTTGAAGTCTTCACCCAGACATATATAGTGACAGTAGATAATTGAATAAGTACATTTTGCTTCCTCTTTTACTTCATTTCTCTTTAGCCCACTAGCTAGGAGTAAGAGAGAACATGTTCCATTACACACTACTAGAAAGCTAAGTGGAGGACAGAGTTGTTGTACTGTTACATATTGTTTCTCTAAGGAGTCCTAGTTGTAGCACTTTAGGCTAAGTACCAGACTACTAATCACAAGGTCATCACTTCAAATCCACTGGTTGCTTCTAGGAAATCCATACAGAGTCAATATGAGTCGTTGGAACCTAGTCAACAGCACTTAACAACAACAACAACATTGGTTCTGTAAAGGGAATTAATTAGGTCAAAAATAGAAACAAAAGCATACAGATTAGGTTATACACATTACAAGTAGAATTTCCTTTAAATAGATAGAGGTAACATACTTTAGTGTGGGTATAGAAGGTACCTAGAGATAGTTTATCCCTCCAGATTTGTGTGTGATGACAAAAAGGTCACTTGCAATAGACTGGCCCTAAATTCTCCATAATTAATCTGGTGTTGACATAATCTTGTTTTAGGGGTATGTACTTAAATATGAGTTTAGATCTTTCTTTTGGCAGATTGCTTTTTCACGCAAAACCTTTTTTCAGCCATCTCATCCTCATTATGCCCATCTCTATGTGGTGCTGTAGGATAAGCACTGGTCTACAAGGCCAATTTGAACCTCAAGGTTGGTGCTTCAAAACTACCAGCTGCTCCTTGGAAACCCTATCCCGGGTTGCTATGAGTCGGAACCAACTCAATAGCACATAACAACAACAACAACCACCCTGCAGATAATTTGATTTGAAGGCCATTATTCTGTGAACCAGAATGTTAATCTTCCTGGACTATCATAGTCAAGGTTATTTATTCATTCATACAAGTTATCTCTACAACCATAAGAATGAATGAGCCAGTCTGCTTATAGGCACTTGTTTCATTGCTAAGAAAAAGAATGGGTCAGTTCTGCATTGCAGTCCTGCTATGTGCATTTTATTTTGAAGTAGATACTCAAGAAAATTGTAGAAAAAGTTAGACCTCAAGAAGTTTGTCATTTATCTGAATAGGGATGGCAGGTATTAATACAAACTAGTCTTGTTGAAGATAGTTTCCTGAATAGCAATGTTAAGCTAGTATTTTGGGTTGCTACATACATTCCTTAATATTTCCTAGAAAGATTTCATAGAAGTTTTCTAAATAATTGAGAAGTTACAATTTATAGTTAATCTTAGAGCACTTTCCTAGGCAGTTGATTTGTGCTGACATATTTAAGCATAACAATTTTATGAGATATAAAAGAAAAAAAAAAAAACAAGACAAAATCCTTTGTTATTGAGTCAAGTAGATCCAAGGCTATAAGTTTATACAGACGCAGACTGTCACTTATCTCCTCCATGAGTGATATGTTGTTGTTGTTAAGTGCCATCGAGTCTGTACCGACTCAGAGCGAACTGTATAAGGTTTCTGAGGAGTGGTTGGTGAGTTTGAATCCCCCAAACCGACCTTGTGGTCGAGTGCTTATCCTACAGCACCACACATATTTCCATTTTACAGATGTAAGCAGCTGAGTTGATTCTCAGATTAAATCTCTTATGTGAGTCCACACAATCTACCTAAACCACTAAAACTTGAAGAAGTAGAGCAAATCATAGGTCAGTTAAATAATGTGTAGTTTGCATCTAGTAAGAATAATACTTTTTTTTTCATGGTTCAGTACAGAGTATTACTGTTATAAAGACCATATGTGTAGTTATTGCAGTCCATTCCTTCAGATTTAATATAACTTTAAGAAAGTCACTTAAAGAAGCTACTTCCTCCCCTGACCTATTCCTCATCATCATGTTGCCTCAGTGAAGGGTACCACCATCAATCCATTTAAATCAGAAGCATGAAAATAACCCTTGATGCCTCCTTTCTCATTGGTGATATCTAAGACAAACCCTATAATGCATATTTTTAGCTTACTTATTTTTAAGTCCACTGATGTCTACATGTCTCTTACCTGAATCTATGGTAACAGTTTCTTAGATGGTCTTCCTGCTTCCACTGCAAAATAAATTGCACATCCCCCTAATTTGCTCCACAAGATTTTGCTTGATTTGGCCACTTTCCTGTTGAGTGCATTCTGTATCATCTACTGCAAATTTTTTTACAATTTATTCAATTTCTTAAACCAAACTCCTGGCACGGGCCTTTTTGCTCATGCTTCTCTGTCTTTACCACCTTGAAGAAGAAGGCCATGATCACTATAAATAGCATGTTCAACACCCCTCTATAGCATTTAACAGAGTTTTTACTTTTTCTCACTTTCTACTTTCTCCTTTCTGCCATTAGCTCCATGAGAACTAGGTCCTATCTTGAATATTCATGGCTGTATCCCCAGGTCCTTATTGCATACCTAATACAGATGGGGTGCTGTCGGAGCAGCACTGGACTGTGCACCACAGGGCCAACAATTCAAACCCATCAACTCTACAGAATTCAACAACAACAACAATACAGAGAAAGCACTCAGATACGGAATGGATAAATGAATGGGTGGATTATTGATCATGACAGATATAATGTAATAATATATAGATAGATGAAATATGTTTTTATTTAAAACAAAATATTGTGGTCCATTCCATTTACTTTTTTTTAAAGTTTTTATTGTGAATTGAGTGATAGTTTACATAGGAGAACATCAACTTTATATTCAGCCTATCGTATTTTGTTTCATTGCAATGATTATAATCCCCTCCATGCATCAACATTCAACAGCATTTGCTTCCATTCCCTCTGTGTTTTTGTTTTGTTTTGTTTTGTTTTTTTGATGTACACAAAGCACTCAGAAATATATAACCATTCAAACAACCAGAGGGTACACCCCTCCCCCTGGATGCCAGCACACACAGCCCCTCTTACTCCTTGAGTCTAGAGTCCCTAGCCTCTCTATCTCTGCACATCTTCGTCACTGCTTCTCTGGATAGGGTCCTGCACTCTGCTCTTCTCCCTTGATGGCCCCAGGATCCTCCACTCCTGGACTGCAAGATCAACCACTCCCCTCCTTTTGTTACAAAACATCTACCTTTTTATTTGCAACATTCACAATCACTCCTGATGGCAATTATTTACTATTAAATCACAAGAGTTTTATCCCCATCTCTTTTCACCAGCCCTGTCTGGAGGTTGGAAACCACTCAGTGGAGATTCTACCTTCCCCCGCACTCTCTGGAATTAGGCTCCCTCTTGAAAGCTTGTAAGCCAGTCACTGTGATCATCACTGTGTTGAAAGCTCTGTGGGAAATATAAACATATCCTACTCAGTATCGATTGGCTCAAGCATGGCAACAATTGTGAGTGTGGTCCAGGACCAGGCAGTGTTTCATTCTGTTGTACATAGGGTTGCTGTGAGTCGCTTACCAACTTGATGTCACTTAACAACAACAACAACAACTCCCCCTTATGGTGAAAGAAGTCATACACATAAAATAGGTAACAATATAACTAAAAAGTCTCCAAAAACTAAAATATGTTATAAATCCAATGATCTCCAAATTTTTGTGCGTAGAGATTTCATGTCAACTCTGTCTGTTTAAAAAACAAAAGGAACATTTTTTCACAATGTGTATTATCTATATATGTAAATTCATATACATACATGTATATCATATACATGGGAGTTCTGGTGTGGCACTGCAGGATAATGCACTGGACCAGAAGGTCAGTTTGGACTGCAAGGCCAGCAGTTCACACCCACCAGTTGCTCCTCAGAAACCCTGTTACAGGGTCGCTATGAGTTGGAACCAACTCAGTAGCACTTAATAACAAACAACAACATATCATACACACAGACACAAGGAGAGACTTTAGAAGTTCATGGAAAATTTCTACTGTTTTATTTCCATCTTTGTAATTAAAATAACACAAACTTTTGAATACACATGCATATAAACATACTGCTCTCATTCTGTATAGTAAGATAGTATAGTTGCTTTTTCTCAGGCAGAAAATAATGGTTGTTAGAAGTGAATCAGTGTCCTCACTTCGTAAACCACTGGTATAGACAATTAATTGTAGAACAGTTCTGAACACTGATGATTATTTGTCAGAAGTTATTGAGACTTTTGTGTGACAGCGAGGCTGCTGTAATTAAGTAAAGGTTTCACAGAGTAATGCTTAAACTGAATTTTGAAGGATCATTAAGATGTAGATAGAATTGGAAAGAGCTTTCTATAAATTGGACCATTGTAAGTAATGCATGGAGTTCTGGTGTGGTGCTGTGGATTAATGCACTGGACTGCAAAGTCGGTTTAAACCACAAGGTTGGTGGTTCAAGCTTACTAGCCCCTCTTTGGAAACCCTATACAGGGTTACTATGGGTCGGAAACCACTCGACACCACTTAACAACAACAAGTAATGCATGAAGTCTGGGTATGGAGCTGTGGATTAATGCACTGGACTGCAAAGTTAGTTTGAACCACAAGTTCAGCGGTTCAAGCTCACCAGCTGCTCCTTGGAAACCCTAAACAGGGTCAGTATGGGTCGGAACCCACTCTACAGCCCTTAACAACAACAGAAGTAATGCATGTTTGGTAACTGTCATTAAATAGTACCGTTGACTTCCTATGATTTATCCTAAAAGCCTGAAAAAATTAGGTTGATTAAGATCAAATTTGGGTTTTGATTAGGGGAGAGATTTTATGAAAAATAACTTTTTCTTTAAAAGTTCACTTTCTTAGCAGTATATAGGGTAAATAGAGAGATGAAAAAGTAAACATAGGGAAACCAGATAAGAGGCTGTTGTGATAAATCAAGTATGAAGGGATTGAGATATGGGTTAGGGAGAACTAACATTATGGGAACTGGTGTGATAAAGTATTTTAAAGTGAAAAAATTTAAAGTCACCCCTAACCCATTATAATAGTTGAAATTAGAATAATTTAGTAACTAATGTGTAAGTAAAATGAAAAGCTGCTCCATTAAGAGTCTCCTATTCATTTTTATTTGTCAGAATTTTAAAACTCTACTTTAAAATGTTACATTTTTATAGGAGTCAGGGATGCAGCAATTTTTAAGAACTCTACAAAATAATATAACTCAATAAGTATCTTCTTTATTATTTAACTTTGTTTCACCCTGTCTTGCAAAAGTAACACTACCCTCCAGGTTGATGATTTTACATATTAATGTACTGAAATAATCTCCCAGAATACTTCTTTCTTTCTTTCTTTTTTTTAAACAATTCATCATACTCTTATTATATACCCTGTTGTTGTCAAGTGCCGTCAAGTCAGTTCTGACTCAGAGAGAACCCTGTATAGAGTTTCCAACTGCCAGCTTGGTGCTTAAGAGTCCAGTGCTTATTCTACATTGCTGCACCAGGACTACTGTTATACAATACAGATAGGAAATATTGCTAAATATAGGAAAATCTGCTTTGAAATACTCATGGTCAAAACTACTATGTTTTAGTGAGACGAAGTCTTAGAACAACAGGAAACTATTCTCTCATAGATCTGTAGTCCAAAATAAGTGTGTCAGTCATAGTAATTCCTTCAGATGTTCTAAGGGAGAATCTTTCTTTCCCAAATTCTGGTGATCCAGAGTTCCTTAACATGGAAAAATGCTGGGTAGCAAGTGACATTTGTGTTCTGTTACAAGGGCTCATACTTAGCACTTGGTTTTGTTCTTAAAATTTCTTAGATATTATTCTTAACCATTTTTGTTTCAAGACCCCTTTTTAATCTTAATTATTGAGGACTCCTAAGAGCCTTTGTTTTTGTCAACTACATCCATTGATATTTACCTTATTAGAAATTAAAACTGGGGAAAATGTTAAATATTTATTTGTTGATTCATTTTAACTTAATAACTCATTTCCCATTAACATTTTTTTTTCAAAATAGCACTTTTAGTGAAAAATAACAATGTTTTATAAATAAATTGTCAGAAGAGCGTGGTATTGTATTTTAAGTATACAATAAGTAGATAATAGTATTAAGCCATAGTGTATGATTATCTTAACATTATTTTTAAAATTTCTCTTAGCATTAAAGTTTTCTGCTTTCCCATTTTGACTTAAATACTTCACCTTGAAGTGAATTATTTTATAACTTATGAAATATAATACATTCCTCTGTGTCACAATTTTACATTATAAATGATAATATATGCGGTTGTTGTTAAGTACCATGGAATTGGTTGCGACTCATAGACCCTGCACAGGGTTTCTGAGGCTGTAAATCTTTATGGGAGCAAAAAGCCTCATCTTTCTCCCGCGGAACAGCTGGTAGTTTCCAACTGCTGACCTTGAGGTTAGCAGCCCATGTCATAACCACTACACTATGCGGGGCTTCAAAAAAGGCCATGGAAAAATTTCATTATATTTTAACCCCATTTTTCCACGAACATTTTGAACCCTTTTATATATGTAGCACATTTTTCTATCGCTCGTATTGCAACTGAATAAAAGTCAGTCATTACAAGTCTTAAATATTTTCTTTGGATTATACTTGAGTTTCCATACTAGAGAGTGAACACTGACTTGCTGCTCCTGTACAAGTACCTGCTATTATGCAGAAATGGGGTCTTTGACATATTTTTAAGTATGATAAAGTAGATAATCATAATCTCCTTTGTTACCATAATTTTGTTTGGTTAGTTGATATATGATGATAATGAATTATTCATCCATGGAATATTCTTATAGGCCTTCTTTTCTCTTTACTGACTTTATACACTCTTTTGCTTATGATATTTACACTTTGTGATAAGAGTAAACTGTAAAAATATGTACATTTTCCAGCTCAACTTAAATTATAAGATATTCAAAAGCTTTTGTTTTCTGTTTTCTTCAGATGTATGGTCTGCAGGCTGTGTTTTGGCTGAACTGTTACTAGGACAACCAATATTTCCAGGGGACAGTGGTGTGGATCAATTGGTGGAAATAATCAAGGTGAGAAGGTTGAATTTTAGATTGGAAAATTTTGAACTGGGAGCACTTTTAGGGGCCAATCTAAGAATACACATACACTCACAACATGCACAGAAAATTTTCGAAAATGGAGAAAGTGATCCAGGATCACAAATCAAGTGCATCATCTAATAAGCAAAAATAGGAACTCTACATTCTGGTTACTAATTGAATTATTTTTCTGTTGTATAACACTGGAAAAGCTTTCAACTGACTCATGCATTTATTGTTTTAGAGTACTTTAGACTGTAAGATCTTTCTAAACTACCTGTAATCTGAGGAAAAGCAAGAGCTATGTCTGTTTTTCCTTCTCATGTACTCTCTGCTCTTAATGTTCTGCTGCTCACATAGGAGGAAATTGTGGTTATTCTGTATGTAAATATTGATTAAAATGCAAGAACGAATGCTTATATATATAAGTAGATCACTGATAGAAGCCGAATTTTAACAAAGGATTGAATAGGCTTTTATTTATTAGACCAATAAGTATCTGATTCAAAATATTATATCTTGGAATTATTATTGCCTCTTAATGCGGTTTTCATATAATTTCCAGTGTTTCCTTGAATCCAGCATCACATCACTACTTGGGGATGTTGCCCATTTTATATTTGAACAGCCTGAATTTAGTTTTACTTATGAGCCATAACTCCAGTTGTCTCATATCAACTCTTTGTAGGGTTTCCAAGGCTGTAAATTTTTATAGGGGCAGAAAGCCTCACCTTCCTTGCAGAGCAGCTGGTGAATACGAACGGCTGACCTTGCAATTAACGCATAACCCAGTATGATACCAGGGCTCCCTCTAGCTTCCACTAGTTGAACACAGGGCCATTATGAAGTAAATATTTTCACATCTTTATACTTGATGATAAGAAGCTCTGGTAGTGTAGTGGTTACGAATCAGGCTGCTAACCTAACCTCAAGGTCGGCAGTTCAAAACTACCAGCTGTTCCATGGGAGAAAGATGAGCCTTTCTGCCCCAGTAAAGTTTTGCAGCCTCGGAAACCCTGTGCAGGGTCACTGTGAGTCAGAACCAACTCCACGGTACTTAACAACAACAACGTATTTGATGATATAAAATATTTTCTTTTGATTTGATCAAAGGGAAATAATAGTGTGTGATCGTTATTTTCCTTATTATCTGTATAGTTTCTTCTGATTTACAGCTGAGACCACTATGGTATTTCCAATCTTTTTTCAGTAACCAACCATCTTTTAGCTTCAGATTCAACCTTTACCCTTTCTTCAGCAAAGCTACTTCCTGATTTCTGGACTACAGTCAGATAGGTGTGAATAGTACTCTTAAAGCCTCTGTATTCCCCATTATTTAAATTAACGCTCTGATACAGGAGTAAAGTAATTTTAGGTTTTGTAGACCAAAAACAAAAATCAAGTATGGTAGATACTTGGTAACAAAAGGAGGGTTGGGGGGAAAACTTCCATGAAATTTTTAGTGGAAAAATTAAAGATAACAATTACATTTTTCTAAAACAGTTCTAGTAATGAATGAATGAAACCCTTTTTTGGTGGGCAGAGTGTAAGCTGTAACATTTCTCTTTAATTAAGGCTCAAAGTACGTATTCCTTATCTGATTGATTGCAGATGATCTTCTTTAAAAACCAGTTCTTTCTTATATCATGGTTCCATCAGAAACAGAGTGAGCCATAGTTTGCTGATTTGGGCTCTAGTACAACCATTCAGCATTTTTTATATTCCCAGATTTTCATTTGATGAACTTGATACTCAAGTCCACCCAACTTCAATTCTCTAGTTATAGTACTAATTATTTGTCATATGCAGACATATGTTGAAGATAGAAGGTACTTCAAAAAATTCAAAGAAAAATGAAATTTAAAATATTAGAATTTAGACTAGGAATAACCGGTGATACATGGAGGGGATTGTAATCATTGCAATGAAACAAAATATGATAGATTGAGAATGAAACCAATGTTTTCCCATGTAAACTATCACTCAATTCACAATAAAAGATTAAAAAAAACAAAAACCTAACAACAGCAGTATACTATTCCAGAACACTTAATTGTGCACAAAGGTGCATTTACTTAGACCAAGAGGTAGTCATTCAAACATAACAAGGGGACACGGAATGGTTTAAAATTAGGAAAGGTGTGCACCATACTTATTCATTCTGTATAATGAGCACATAATCTGAGAAGCTGAATTACCTGATGGAATCAGCTTTGGAGGAAGACTCATCAACAACCTGTGATATATAGGTGATACCACCTTCCTTGCTCACAACAAAGAGGACTTGAAATACTTACTGATGAAGATCAAAGACCATAGCTGTAAGTAGGGATTGCACTTCAGTGTAAACACAACAAATTGCTTGCCGCTGGAGCAATAAATAACATGATAAATGAGAAAAGATTGAAATTATCAAAGATGTCATTTTGTTTGAATCCACATTCAGCACCCTTGGAAGCAGCATTCAATAAATCAAATAATGTATTGCATTAGGCAATAGGCAAATCTGCTGCACAAGACCTCTTTAATGTGTTGAAAGCAAAGATGTCAATTTAAGGACTAAGGTGCACCTGACCCAAACCATGATATTTTCAGTAATCTCATGTGCATGTGAAAGTTGGACAGTGAATAAGGAAGATCACAGAAGAATCTGAATTTGTGTTGTGGTGTTGGCAAAGAGTATTGAAAGGCCATGGACTGCCAAAACAAATCGGTATTGAAAGTGTACAACCAAAATATTCCTCCGAAGGGAGGATAGAGAGATTTTGTCTCTCATACTTTGGACATATTACTGTGTGGCACCTTCCCCTAGAGAAGGACATCATGCTTCATGAAGTGGAGGAGCAATGGAAAAGAGGAAGACTCCGAACAAGATGGATTGGTGGCAATAGCTATGGGCTCAAGCCTAACAAAGATCTTGAGGATGGTGCAGGAGCAGGCGGTGTTTCGTTCTGTTGTTTGTAGGGTTAGTATGAGTTGGAACCAACTCAACCTCACCTAACAACAACAACAACAGTATTTTAGTGTAAAGCAGCAGCTTTCAAGAGGGACAGGAACAAAAACTTAATCAGATTGGCAACCAATTATATTTTAGACAGTGAATTCAGGACCTCTGTTTTACTAAAGGAATCCCTGCTTCCTTTTGCTGCAAATTGGTAAGGATTTATGGAGCAATGATTCTTAACAGTTGGAAAGTGAAAAAATTACAAAGAAGTACTACAATCTTGTTTTGGGGCAGTTATAGCTTATAAAAACATAATGTTGCTTCATATTCATAAAAATTTTTCATTTTATTGACACATTAAATACAAGGAAACAAAATCTTGACTCAGGTGCTACAAAGAACTATAGATTCGTGGTTTTCAAAGGAAGCAAGAGTGGCATGTATGTAAATATTTTATGTGTCTCAAAAGGAGAAGGGGTTATGTAGTCTTTTAAAGTTTGGGAACCATGCTTTTTTTTTTTTTAATCCCATATTTTCTGACACACACTTCTATTTTCAACTTCATCTTCCTCAGACATACCACTTTGAGGAAATCATCTTTTGACTCCTGTAATCTTTTTATCCAAGAACAATTTTATGCTTTATACTCAGTATGTTACATAATTAGAGTATTCAACTTTTGGGATAAGAAAGAGACTCTTTTCCAAATATAAAATTTGATTTAAAATGAAATACAAGGGCCAAGCAATCTCAAAAAAGAAGAGCATTGAGTTGGAGGGCTCATGCTCCTCTTTTTCAAAACTCATTACACACCTGCAGTGTATTAGGCAGGATGGTGATGGTACTGGCATACAGATACCCGTGTAGATTAATGAATGGAATTCAGAGTCCAAAAATAAACCATGACTTTTGTTATGGTTTCCATCAATAGATTTCCATCAAGGATATCAGGAAAATTCTGTATGAAGGAATTGTTTTTGTAAAAATGGTACTTGATCTATGTATAGTGAGCTAAAAGAGTAACGTTGGACTGAGTTCATACCACACTATTTACAAAAATTAACCCACAATGGATCAGAGATCTAAATTGTTGTTGTCAGGTGCCATCGAGTCGCAACCAATTCATAGTGACCCCATGCGCAGCAGAACGAAACAATGTCCGATCCTGGGCCAACCTCACTACCACTGCCACACTTGACGCCATCAATGATGCCACCTGGAGATCTAAATAGAAGAGCCAAAACTATACAACTCATGGAAGGAAAACCAAGTGTAAATCTTCATATTTAGGCAGTGGTTTCTCAGATGTGACTCAGAAATATAAGCAACCATAGATAAATTGGACTTCATAAAAATTTTAAAACTTTGTGTTTCAAAGACTACCATCAAGAAAATGAAAAGACAAGTTTTCAGAACTTATCAAACTAAAATAGATAATTTTTCTAATCCTGTGTCTGTTATGGTGCTGTGGGTTAATGTGCCACACTGCAAAGCCATTTGAACTGCAAGGTCAGCGGGTCCTTGGAAACCCTATATAGGGTCGCTATGGGTCGGAACCAACTTGATGGCACTTAACAACAACAACATCTCTGTTAAAGTATTTTGTCTAAAATATACAAGGCACTTTTATAAGTCAACAATTAAAAAGCCCAATTTTTTAAAAAATCAAAGGAGCTGAATAGGCATTTCTCCAAAAATGATGTAAACATGGCTAGTTAGCACATGAAAAGATGCTCAATCTGATTAATCCTTGTTGTTAGGTGCCTCAGCTCCATTTCAGAGTGACTCCATGCACAACAGAATGAAGTACTGCCTGTTATGTTTGAGCCCATTGGTGGAGCCTCTGTCAATGTATTTCATTGGAGGTGTTCCTCTCTTCTGCTGCCCTGTTCCTTTACCAAACATAATGTTCTTTTCCCAGGATGGGTCCCTTTGGATAACATACATACATTTCCAAAGTCAGTGATAAAAAGTCTTGCCATCATCACTTCTTAGGTGCATTGTGATTGTACTTCCAAATCAAGTTTGTTCTTTTGACAATCTGTGTTACTTTTAGTATTCTTCGCTGGCACCATAATTCACTTATGTCCATTCTTTGGTCTTCATTATTTATTGTCCAGTTTTCACATGTATATAAGGCAATTGAAAATGCCATAGCTTGGATCAGCCTCCTTAGTCTCCAAAGTGACATCTTTGCTCTTTAATAACTTTGAAGAAATCTTTTGCCGTAGATTTGCCTAATACAATGTCTTACGATTTTTTGACTACTGATTCCATGAGCATTGATTCTGTATCCAAGTGAAGTGAAGTCCTTGACCATTTCTATCTCTTTTCTCTTTTTATCCATGATGTTGTTCAGATTTTTGTTTTCTTTATATTGAGTTATAATCCATACTGAAGGCTGTAGTCTTTGATCTTCATTAGCAAGTGCTTTAAGTGTTCATTTTCAACAAACAATTTGAGTCATCTGCATATCACAGGTTGTTACTCAGTCTTCCTTCAGTTATGATACCACATGCTTCTTTATATAGTCCAGTTTGTTTGCTCAGCATACAGATTGAATTAGTGAAAGGATACAACCCTGACACATTCCTTTTCCTTAAATTAAACCACATAATATCTCTTTGTTCTGTTTGAAGGACTGTCTTTTGTTCTTTGTACAGGTTCCACATGAGCCACGATTAAGTGGAATTGCCATTCTTTGCAATACTATCCATAGTGTGTTATGATTCACACAGTTGAATGCTTTTGCATAATAAATAAACACACAAGTAAACATCGTGTTTGTATTCTATATGTCAATGAAGATCAATCTGACACCATCAGTGATATATCCCTCATTCCATGTTGTCTTCTGAATCCAGCTTCAATTTCTGGCAGCTGCTACCATGTTGAATTATCTTCAGCATAATTATACTTGGTTTGATAGTAATTATATTCTTTGAAAATGTCATCTTTCTGTGTGGTCAGCTTTATTTAAAATAGGCCAAGTAGCATAAGAACACCCACACTTGCAGATAATACCCACTTTCCTGGCTTCAGTGACTGGATGATCAGAGCTCAACCAGAAGTAAAAAGAAGAGGGGAAAAAAAAAGTATTCTCATACAATTTGATGAACTTGACCTACACCTATGGAAGCAGTAGCTCAAAAGAGGGAACAAGTCCTAACAGCAAGAATCATTCCCACACCCTCCACACACAGAGTAGACAGGGATGGGCAACTTGGACATTGGCTACCCAAAATGGGGGGCGGAGAGCTACAAAGGCAAGAAGTGACTGGCTTACAAGCTTTCAAGAGGGAACCTAGATCCAGAGGGCCTGGAGGAAGGTAGAATCTCCAGTGAGTAGTATTCAATCTGACTAGCCAGGGCTGATGCAATGAAATGCAGACGGTCTCCTGTGATACAATAGTGAATAATTGTTATCAGGACTGATTGTGAGGGTTGGAAATGTAAAGGTAGACGTTTTATAGCAAGGAGGGGAGTGATTAACTTTTCAGTCTAGGAGTGGAGGTCCCTAGGACCATCAAGGGAGAAGAGCAGAGAGCGGGACCCTACCCAGACAAGCAGTGATGCCTGAAATGGAGGCAGAGATGATGACGTGGAGCAATGGAGCAGCTGGAGACTTTAGATCCAGAGAGGGAGAGTGACTGTGTGCTGAAGACCTGAGGGGCACTGGGGAAGGATTGCATGGAGGGGATTGTAACCATGGCAATGAGATGATGTACGATAGAATGAATGTAAAACCAGTGTTCTCCCATGTAAACTATCACATAATTCACAATAAAACATTAAAAAAAAATAAGAAAGAAAGAAAGAAAGAAAGAAAACAAATACACATGAATGGAAAAAAAAAAAAAAATAGGCCAAATAATGGATCTCTTCCAGTTAGTTATCTTCCAAATTTCTTGGCATAGATGAGTGAGTCTTTCCAGCACTGGATCAGTTTGTGGAAACATTTTAATTGGTGGTTCATCACTTCCTACAGCCTTGATTTTCTCTAATACCTTCAGTGCAGCTTGGACTTACTCCTTTTATTTTTTCAGCTCTTGGTCATATGCTACCACCTGAAGTGGTTAAACAGACTAATTCTTTCTGATGGTAACTTGTGTATTTCTTTGATTTTTTTGCATAATTCAGTATTTACCCACAGAACCTTCAATATTACAAGTCAAGGTTTGAATTTTTCTCCAGTTCTTTTGACTTGAGAAAGTCTAAGTGTTCTTTCTTCCGTTTTGGTTTCATACTCCAGGTCTTTGCATATTTCACGATACTACTTTGTTTTCTCTAGATGCCCTTTGAAATTTTCTGTTCAGCACTTTTACTTTCTCATTTCTTCAGTTCACTCTAGCCACTCTACATTCAAGAGTAAGTTTCACAGTCTCTTCTGACATCCATTTGGTCTTTTCTTTTTTCCATTTCTTTTTAAATGACCTTTGCTTTCTTCATGGTCGATTTCCAAATGGCCATTTGCTCACGGATGTACAGATATTGGACATTTTCAAAAGGAAATCGATATTTATGCATTCCATTTTTGTTGATTTCCAGTTTTCCTAGATTTGTGCTTCTTAATATTACTTCACTTAAGTACTACACATTCTGCTCTATTGCTGAAATTTGGCGACCTCTGGTGTTTATTTATGAAAACGCAAGGTAGTGGAGGAAGTGTTTGTATTTCAGAGCTTTTATCAGATGTTTCTTTGATTTGTTTTTTTAAGTGATTAATTATTAAGTCATATTTTCTGATTTGATGTTTCTCTGTGTCTGTAACTATAAATGGATAATAATTTTTAAAAATTTCACAACAAGTATAGATGGGACCAGGTACAAGTGGGGAATGATTTATGACTGATTTAATCATAAGATAATGAACAGCATCCCCCCAAAGGGATGTGGCAGGCTAAACTCTTGATTCCATGGGTCCTTCCCCAGCCCCTTTAAATGTTTTATAATAATGGACCAAAGAAGAGGTGTTTTTTTGTTTGTAAGAAGCAGAAAGGCCATGGATTCTTTTTGTTAGGTACCATCAAGCTGGTTCATGAATTCCAGTGATGGATCACTAAAATATAATCCCTTCTTTGTATGATAATCTGTAGTGTCTCTCACCCCCCTTCTTTTTTGTGTGTGAGGCACCACACAGAATATTGTGTGATATTATGTGCAGTTAATTTGCTAAATCATGGAGGCACTCTGTCTTTAGGTAATCCAGAGAAAAATGTTAGTTTTAAAAACTTATGTTCTTCCTTAGTATTAAAAAAACCTTTTTTTTTAAATTACCATTGCTTAAAATTTAAGGTATTCCTAAGACTTGTTTTGTGTGCTGAAATTGAGTTCGATGTCAGACATTATCATTTGTCTTAAAATGAAAGTGTTCAATTAATTTCAAAAGTTATAAATGTATAATTCAGCTGGAGTAAATCAGGCAGAAATGTGACATGAGCATGACAAAAAATTTAATGTACAGCCTAAAGTTATACCTAGGTGGTTGATATGTTGAAATGTCCTGTTTTTGTGGGATTGGTTTGCATGAATTAATAATCTTTGGTCTTCATAATCTCCCACTTGAATACGTTTTCAGCTTTTATTTTTTCATGTATGTTTTCCAACTATTGGTCCTTTCTCTTTGTTTCCAAACTTTGCGTTTCGTTTCATTTCAATCAGTATATCTTGATTGCATGTTTGATCAATTTCAGACTGAAGAAGTTAGTAGAATTCTTCAATTTTATCATCACTGGCTTTAGTGGTTGGTGTGTAAATTTGAGTAATAGTGGTATTCATTGGTCTTCCTTGTAGGCATATGGATATTATTCTGTCATAGACCCCATTTTACTTCAAGATAGATCTTGAAATGTTCACCGTTGTTTTGTTTATTCTAGAATTTCATATAAATGGAGTAATATGTTTTGAAATATGTGTCTGACTTTTAGTGCTTAGCATGTTTTATGAGATTCATCGATGTTGTTAAATAGTTTTTATTGCTTAATAGTATTCCATTCTGTTACATGAATATACCACCATTTATTCATATATTCATTTGTGGATGAACATTTGAAGTGTTTTTTTTTTTTTTTTTTGCTATTATGAATAAAGTTGCTATAAAGGTTCATTTAGAAATCTTTATGCAGATATAGGTTTATAAAAACTCTGAGTGAAATTTTTAGTTGTGTCTGTAAGTTTATTAGAAGCTACCAAACTGTTTTCCTAAGCAGTTTTGCTGTTTTCTACCGTCACCAACAACATGGAAATTTCAGTGTTCCACATTCTCATCAGTACATTCTATTATCAATAATTTTAATTTTAGTGTCGAAATTCCTTTTATCATTAAGAAATAATCATCTTTATTTTTGTTAAACTGAGTTCTACATTTTCTGATATTAATATATATGGTCCAGCTTTCTTATGGTTGGTTTATCTTTTCACACATTCACTTTTAAAAAAACTCTTTGTCTTTATATTTAAAGTGTGTTTCTTCCAGAAAAGCATGTAGTTTGGTCTTTTTCAGTCAGTTCTGACAATTGTGGTTAAGTGCTCTCAAGTTGGTTCCAACTCATAGTGACCCCCCTGTATAGGGTTTCTGAGAAGTGGCTGGTGACCTTGAACTGCCGAATTTGCTGTTCAGACTGACCTTGCAGTCTGTTATCAGTATGGTTTAGTTTAAGTAAGGTCTCCAAGAGGTGCAAACAATTTGCACTGGACTATTAAACTAGAGATTGGCAGTTTGAACCTATCCAGAGAAGAAAGACCTGGCAGTCGACTTCCATAAAGAGTACACCCAAGAAAGTCTTGTGCAGCATTTTACTGAACAACGAATTGTGTCGCTATGAGTCAGAATTTACTTGACCCCAGTGGGTTTTGGACTGTTAGTTAGATGCCATGAAGTCAGATCTGACTCAAAGTAACCTCATGCACACCAGAACAGAACAGTGTCATGTCTTGTACCCGCTTCACAGTTGTTATGCTTGAGACCATTGCTGCTACCACTGTCCTTCATGTGGAATTCTTTCTCTTTTTCGCTGACCTTAACCAAGCATGAATTCCTTCTCCAGGGGCTGGTCCCGCCTAATAATGTGTCAGAAGTATGGAGACATGAACTCTTTCTATTCTAGCTTCTATGGAGCACTCTGCTTGTACTTCTTCCAACACAGATCTATTTATTCTTCTGGTAGTCCATGGGTCTTTCAGTATTCTCCAGCACCACAATTCAAATGCATTAATTCTTCTTTGTTCTTCCTTATTCACTGTCACTTATTCAACTTTCACTTGCATATAAGCCTATTGAAAAGGCCATGGCTTGGGTCAGGTGCACCTTAATCTTCAAACTGGTACCTTTGCTTTTGAATACTTAAGAAGTCTTGTGCAACAGATTTCCTTAATGCAATATGGCATAATTTAAATTTTTCATGCTGCTTCTATGAGTGACAGTTGATCCAAGCAAACCTCTAGTCTTTGACAACTTCAATCTCTTCTCCATTTATGTTGATGTTATTTGTCTAGTAGTGATGATTTTTGTTTTCTTTACATTGAGTTTCAATTCATACCGAAGGCTATGGTCTTTGATCTTCATCATTAAATATTTTAAGTCTTCTTGGCTGTTAACAAGCAAGGTTTGCTTTTTATCATCTGCATATTGCAGATTGTTAATGAGTCTTCCTCCAATCCTGATGTCACATTCTTCTTCATATAGTCCAGCTTCTTGAATTATTTGCTCAGCATACAGATTGAATAAATAATTATGGTGAAAGAATATAACCATAGCACATACCTTTATGATTTTAAATCATTCACTATCCACTCGTTCTGTTTGAAGGAATGCTTTTTGGCTTGTGTACAAGTTCCTCATGAGCACAATGAAATGTTCTGGAATACCCATTCTTTGCAGTTATCTACAGGTTGTCAGGATCTACACAATTGGAATGCTTTCATAGTCAATAAAGCACAAGTAAACATCTTTCTGGTATTCTCTGTTTTCATCCAAGATCCATCTGATGTCAACAGTGATATTCCTGGTTCACGTCCTTTTCTGAGTCTTTATTGAATTTCTTGCAGTTCTCTGTTGATGTACTTTTGCAGCCATTTTAAAATTATCTTCAGAAAAATTTTACTTGCATGTGATATCAGTGATGTTGTTCACAGGTTTCTGTTTTCTGTTGCGTCACCTCTATTTGAAATGGGCACAAATATGGATCTCTTCCAGTCAGTTGGCCAAGTAATTGTCCTCCATCTGGAGCCAAGAAGAGTCAAGAAAATGGAAGACTCAAGTGCTAATCAGTTTGTTGAAAGATTGTAGTTTGTATCCTGTCAATTTCGGGATCCTTGTTTTTCACCAGAAACTTCAGTACATCTTGGACTTCTTCTTTAAGTACCATTGGTTCTTCATCATAATAAACCTGTTGAAATAGGTGAACACTTTTTCTTTTTGTTACAGTGATTGCACATTCCTTCCATCCTCTTGATATTTTCTGCATTGTTCAATAGTTTCCCCATAAAATCCTTCAATATTATAAGTCGAAGCTTGAATTTTTGCTTCAGTTCTTTCAGCTTGAGAAATTCTGCGTGTATACTTCCCTTTTAGTTTTCTAGTGCCAGGTGTTTGCACATTCCATTATACTACTTTGGGTTTTAGTAGGGCTTTAAATATTTTTCCTTGTTACTTGCTTTCTTTGCATACTATATTTTCTTTGCTCCTTTTATCCCCCCTCCTCCTTTACTCACACACATCCTTGGTAGCAAGGAAGTTAAAAGCTCAACTGCTAGCCAAAAGCAGTTTGATCACATCAGCCACTCTACCAGATACAGATATGGCCGCCTGCATCCGTAAAACCTGGTGTGGTTATTTTACTCTCTCTTTTTGAATCACTGTAGTCAAAATTGACTCCTCACTAGTGTATTTGGGTTGTTTTATTTTGTTTGTTTGTTTTTTCCATACTTTTTGCATTAAGTATTTTATCATTTCTCTCATGGCTTTTAATGTTGGTGTGGGTGGGTGAGTGAATGGTGTTGTCACCAATGAGTGTATGTTAGAACAAACTGATTTTCCATGAACAAACTGATTTTCCATTCAGCATTTTATATAGGCAATGTGATAGCACTTTCTTCACATTTCCACTTTGAGTTTCCAACCGCTCAGTTTTCGTATTCCCTTCTTGCCTCTTAGCTTTGCTTTTGAGAACACACTGCCATTTTGGTCTCATACAGTTAATTGTTCCTCATGGGTGTTCTCTTTATAGGCCTCGCTTATATTTAACTGTGAAAGGTTATCTCCGGAAATGGCTTCACTTCTATATTAGAGAAGTTATCTATGGTGCATAGTTTGGGGGTTCCACCAGGCTCTGTCAGACCAGTAAATACAATCTATGAATTTAAATTTTTTCTACCTTTTCCTCTCGTTCAGCATGGTACTTTTTATTGTGATACCAGTCAAAGTGGTTGGTGTATAGTCCATTTCGCTTTCAGCAAGCAAGGTTGCATCATCTGCATATTGCACGTTGTTAATGAGTCTTCCTCCAATCTTGATACCACGTTTTTCTTCATATAACACAGCTTTTCGGATTATTAGTTCAGCTTACAGATTGAATAAGTATGGTGAAAAAATACAACCCTGGTTACACACCTTTGATAATTTTAAACCATTTGGTGTTCCCTTGTTCTGTTTGAACAGCTGCCTCTTGGTCTATGTACAGGTTCCGTATGAGCTCAATTAAGTATTCTGGAGTACTCATACTAAGGAATGTTGTCCATAGCTTGTTATGATCCACACAATCAAAAGACTTTGCGTAGTCAGTAAAGCACAGGTAAAACATCTTTCTGGTATTACATTACTTAGAGGTTTTAATTTGCTTTTGGCTACTTTAAAGTCATTGTGGCTCCCCACTGAATTTTTTTTATACCCAAAGAAATGGAATAACAAGTGTCTTCAACTTAGGCCTTGCAATTTAAATTGTTTCCAATATGCATATTCATAATATTTGCCCAGCGTCTAAAATCCTAGTCTAATTTCTACACATGTGAAACGATCACTAACAGACAAAATTACTAAACCTATTTATTTGATATTGCAAATGTACTTACACATGAGACGGCAAAGGATTTGCATGGATAATTATGCTCATGAGGAACTTGTACATAGACCAAGAGGCAGCCATTCAAATAGGATAAAGGAACACTGAATGGTATAAAATCAAGAAAGGTGTATGTCAGCGTTATATTTCACCATACTTATTCAATCTGTGTCCTGAGCACATAATCCAAGAAGCTGGATTATATGAAGGAAGAATTTGGCATCAGGATTGGAGGTAGATTCATTAACAACCTGTAATAAGCAGATGATACAACCTTAAAGCAAATACTTATTGATGTAGCTCAAAGACCATAGCCTTCAGTATGAATTGGACCTCAATGTAAAGGAAACAACAATCTTTACCACTGAGATAATAAGCTGCAGCATCATGATAAATGGAAAAAGATTGAAGTTGTCGTTTTCTTGGATCCACTGTCAACACTCATGAAAATGGCAGTCAAGAAAATCAAACATTGTATTGTTTTAGCCAGTTTGCCTAACGTGTTCGAGAGCAAATATGTCAGTTTGAAGATTAAGATGTACCTGACCAAATGATAGTAATTTCAGTAGCCTCGTATGCATGGGAAAGTCCAACAGTGAATAAGGAAGTCCATAGCATAATTGTTGTATTTGAGTTTTGGTTTTGGAGAAGGATATTAAAAGCACCATGGAGTGTCAGAAGAACAAACAAGTCTGTGTTGGAAGAAATGTAGCCAGAATACTCCTCAGAAGTCAGGATGGCAGAGTTGGTGTGTCATACTTAGGACATACTATCAGGAGGGACCAGTCCCTGGAGAAGGACATTATGCTTGGTAAAGTGGAGGGTCAGTGAAGATGAGAAGACCTCCAATGAGATGAATTGTCACAGTAGCAGCAGCAGTGAGCTTAAAAGGACCAATTGTGAGGATGGGCAGTTTCATTCTGTTGTGCATAGAGTGGCTATTGGTCAGAACCAACTCGAAGGCATCTAACAACAAAGTAGATTTTAGATTTATTATACTCGTTGGTTTTATTTTGCCCATTAGATACCTGTACTTTTCTATTTCAGAAGCCCGGGTGGCAAAGTGTGTTAAGCAGCATTTGGTGTGCAGCTCAGATTCGCCAGTACTCAGTAGCATGAGGCAGTGGATATACCAGCACAGTGTTTTCTATACTAGGTGCTCAATATATATTTCTTCTTTTTCTTTTGAATTCTTGTTTTTCATCTTGTTCATTGCTTGCTTGTTTCTCTGACACTCTTCTTTAAAAGGAGAATTCATATTTGCTGTCTCCACTTACCCATGTCAAGTAATTATGTCCTACTTATGCTTCTCATGACTGCAAGAAAACTCATCTCACCAATATCATAAAGAAGTCTTTGTGGCCAGCTTTCAAGCCACATTTTACCTTGGTTTATTGTGTCAGCAAATCACAAGGTTGGTGGTTCAAACCCACCGGCCACTTCTTGAAAATCTTATACATGGTTGTTATGAGTTGGAACTGACTCAATGTCACATAACAAGAATTAGCAACATTGTGTCATAAGATTTTTCTCTTGCCCTCCAAATATTCAACTTTCTTGGTCTCCATGGTCTGTAGAACTACTTTCAACCACTGGGACTTCTGTCACAATTTCCTTCTGTACCTTTCTCAATATATTTTTGTCCTTTAGATTCCCATCCTTATCTCTCTTTTCTTTTTATCTATTTTTATGTTATGTACCACCAAATCTGTTTTTCTAGCTCAAGCTCTTCTTTAAGTGACATAATAGCCATCTGTAAGTGTACAGGTCCTTCTGGCTTTTCTCGAATGTCTTGTCTCAGGTATTATTTTCTCTTTCAGATCTTCTCCTTTTTCGTCATTAATAATATCTACATTTTTTGGAGCTAATGAAATTAGAAACTGAAGATAGTTTGTCTTTCAAACAAGTCTTAAAAACAGACTCTGATACTACCCTAAAAGATTTGGTTTATCACTGTGTTAAAATATAAATTGTGCCAGCTCAGCTTGTAACTAATTGCAACCAGTGAAAAATTTTATGCCTTTTCTGGATCTTAGCTTTTTTCATCTGTAAAAATGTTTGAGCCACAATGTTGTTGTGTTCAACTACCATTGAGTCGGTTCTAATGCATAGCGATTCTGTACAGGGTTTCTGAGGAACAGCTAGTGGGTTTGAACCACCTACCTTGCAGTTCAAACTGATCTTTTGGTTCGGTGCTTATCCTATAGCTCCATACTTGGACTCTAGGGGCCAAATAAACACTGCTCCTTTTTTTTTTTTTTTTTTTAATAAATAAGCTCTTATGACTGCTTTTGTGCTAACATGGCAGAGTTGAGTAGTAGCAGGTTTTATGGCCACAAGGCCTAAATACTTCTACTCTCTGGCTCTTTACAGGAAAGTTTTCTGGATCCTGGACTAGAGGATTTGTCATCTAATTTTCATGTCTTAAAAGCTTATGGTTTAGGGAGCTTGGCAGAAGAATGATGAAGATAAATAAAAGACCAGTGAGGTGTCCAAGGCCTAAAAAGGGATAGAGGTAAATAGTGGTATATACACAGCCTTGTTCTGTGTGTAGTTACATGGACAGAGACACAGGCTGAATGGGTATAGGAGGAAGAGTGGGATATGTATATCACACAAATATATAAGAATTTGAAAGAGGATATTTGTACCTGGGTAACCTCAGGGAGGAAGCAGGACAATTGTAATTGCATTGAAAGGCTTGCAATCAATGAACTGAAACAAAGTGTATGATTTGTTGAATGTAGAACTGATGATCTTATCTGTAAACCATTACTCAATTCACAGCAAAGAGTTACAAAACAGCAAAAAAAACTTAAGATTTTCCAAGACCATAAACGATCAAGTCTTGGAATAGACTTGTTCTCTAATGTCTTTTTCAGTTGGTTCATCATTAAAAGTTAGCAACAGAAGTAGGTTCTTGTCTCGTATATTGAGAAGGCCCTTGTCATTATATAATATTCCTCCTCAGGTTTTAAAATTCAAGAGATGTTTATTGTGGTGGTATGTTGAATGTGAAGTAAATCCTGTTGGCCAGGCTAGAGAGAGCCTGGTCTTATGACTTAAAAAAATAAGAAGAAAAAGAATAGAGAAATGTGATAGGAGTTGGGTACTTGGCAAGAGGAATTCAACATGTAGAACATACATTAGGATCTCTTTGCCAATTTTGTTTTTTTTTAATCTCTTTTCCAATTTGACAGCTTTAGTGAGTCAAGGTCTTGTCACTGTAACTATAACAGGAATAAGAAAATCTCCACTGCCACATTGTGCTGACAGACTCTTCATTTGGTTACTTATTTTAAATAATTGATAGTGGATAGATCAAGGATGCCACCTTCCACAGGATTAGCAATTAAAGCTTCTTAAATAGTCACAAATACCTGTATTTCAAGGGCAAAGAACACAGGTAGTTAAAATTCTGACAACTGATTATAATTAAGAGTCTTTTATCAAATATTTCACCATCAAAGCAGGTTATTTCCCATTGTGATAAAAGATTTTTTACATTCTAGATTTTTCTAATTCATTCACTATAGTATATATTGACAGAGGGTTCTAGATATGTAAGAACTGCTTAGGTAAAAAAGTTGTAAATATTATACCTTAATGATATTCTTACTGAAGTATACTATTATCTGTAATTTACTCTGAAATTCATTTAAAAATGAATTCATTTAAAAAACACCATTATCTGGGTGTTGGGCATAAGGGGAGTTCTTTCAACTTTTCTGTGTATTTGGAATTTTCCAAAATAAAATTTTGAGTAATATGTTTATTTCTAAGTGGTTATGAGATGGGGCATTTAAGGAGATAGGTGTGGAGTCAGTAATTGCAAATATATAATTTACCTTCTTGCTTTCACATTAGATTACTAAAAGTTTGCATGTTAAGCAAACCCTGCTTAGATAGCATATGTTTCTTAGTCGTTTCAGTGTGTATTTCACAGATAATTTTCATAAGGAATACTCTCGTCTTAAAGGAACCATGTTGTTGTTAAGTGCTGTCTAGTCAGTTCTGACTCATGTAATGATCCTGTATAAGGTTTCTGACGAGTAACTAGTGGGTTTGAACTACTGACCTTGTGGTCAGAGTCCAGTGCTAATCCTACAGTACCACACCAGAAGTACACTTTGTAACTCTTCAGTTGTCTCACACAGCCCTTATTGGAAAGTTATCTAAAAGGCCGATGAATCTGTGTAATCTCTGTCCACATAGTGAAAGGATGCATTTACTAATAGACATCAAACAACATTCATAGTTTTTGCATTCTTTTCAATTCGTAGAGAGTTAGGAGCATGCCTTGTGTTAGCAGAGTACTGAGTACAAGTGGGTTGGGGTGAGTTAAACAAATACTCACTGATTTGAGCATGCCCATTTTAGAAGTGTCATTTTGTTGATAGCGAAATAGAAACATTATGCAAAGGTTTATTATTTTATTTAAAGCATATAACTTAAGTGAATATCCATGTAACTACAACTCATATTAAGAATTAGAATTTAGAGAAACTGTCTTTGCCCCATCCCAATCAAAGAATGCATTTACTAATGGACATCAAAAAACGAATGAACCAGGCTACACATACCTGATGGATGAACCTCACAAACACAGGACTGAGTTTTCACTCAACGATTTATATAGCTTTGTTGTTAACTTCTCCCACATGTAGTAGGTAAATGTTGTTTTGATTTAAATATAGTTTGACTGGTTTTGAGCTTTATATAAAGCAGTAAGGAGTCCAAGAGTGACACTGTAAGATAAACACTGGATTGCAAGGTTGGTTTGAACAGGAAGATCAGTGGTTCAAACTCACTAGCTGCTCCTTGGAAACCATATACAGGGTCTCTATGAATCAGAACCATCTTGATGACAGTTAACAACAAACAAGGAGCAGCTGGTGGGTTTGAACTGCTGACCTTGTGGTTCCCAATCCAGTGCTGAATCCTCTAAGGTAAATTGGGATTGACTTGATAGCAATGGGTTTTTCGTTTACTACAGTTCTGTTACATTCTTGTTAAATGCCATCTAATCAATTCTGACTCATAGCTCTGTATAGTGTTTCCAAGGAGCAGTTCGTGTGTTTGAACTGCCACTTGTGGTTAGCAGTTCAGTGTTTATCATATAACACCACACCAGGAGTATAGTTTTAAAGGCAGTGAAAGGGTCCCTGTGACACAATGGCTAAGCGCTTGCTTGACTGCTTACAGTAAAACCGGTAGTTTGAACTCACTTGTCAGTCCACAGTATGAAACAGCTGGCAGTCTGCTCCTGTAAAGATGACAGCCAAGGAAACCATATAGGGCAGTTCTTCTAGAGTCACCATGAATTAGAGTCAACTTGACAGCAATGAGGCAATAGAGTGCTTGGTTATATTTTTGTATTATAAGTAGTTAGTTATATTTTATTCAGCACATAAGTTTGTAAGTCCATCAGAGCAGAAAATTCCATCTTCTTTTTTCGCTTCAGAGATCTTAGCACAGGAGACACTTGCTAAATGTTCAAGGAGGGAAAGGAAGTTTTGCTAAGTATTCTATACATCAATATTGATAATATAACCTTTGGCTACATTATCTACTTTCAGTATTTTACTGACTGTAGATAGTTTCCTATAGACAATTTATATTTTGGGCTTTTATTTGCCAAGTGAGGACAAGGTATGTGTTGTTGTTAAGTGCCATCTATTCAGTTCTGACTCATAGAGACTCAGTATAGAGTTTCCAGGAAATGGCTGGAGGGATTAAAATGCCGACTTTGCAGTTCAAACTGACCTTGCCATCTAGTGATTTATCCAAAAGAGCCAAGCCACACCAGAATAGATATTGTTGTTAAGTGTTGTCGAATCGGTTCCAACTCATAGTGACCCTGTATAGGCTTTCTAAGGAGCAGGTGATAGATTTGAACTGCCAACCTTGCAGTCCAGTTCATTATCCTACAGTGCCACACCATGACTCCAGAATATATATATAGCACCTTATTAGGTGAATAAAAGATATTTTTTCAGACACCACCATTATAATAGATTATATTTTTCTAGACAGAATAGAAGTGCTTGGTTTTACGTGAATGTTTTTGAGGAATCTTTTTTTTTTTTAATCCTAAATTAGCACTATTTCTGTTGTAAAAGTCTAAGTAGTAGAGCATGGAATCTGTAGCCAGTTGCAAATTACAAGGCTTTCAGAGTCTGTATTATTTAACCAGTTATATAGTTTACGTGGAGTGCAGTGGCTTGGTAGGATAAGCAATGGACTTCTAACCTCAGGTCAACAGTTTGAGCCCACCAGCCACTCTTCAGGAGAAAAGATGAGGCTTTCTACTCTCTCAAAGATTTATAGCCTTGGAAACCCTACACAGAGTCGCTATGAGTCGGAATCACCTCAACAGCATTTAATAACAACAGCATGTATTTTATATAACTTTGGAACTCTTTTTTTTATATATAACTAAATTGCACTGTATGATATGCACTGGACTGCTAACCAAAAGTTCATCAGTTCAAACCCACCAGCTGCTCCTCAGAAACCCTATACAGGATGTCTATGAGTCAGAATTGACTTGACGAAACTTGATGACAACAATGTATTAAAGCTTAAAGACTATCTGTAAAAGCATATGGGAAAGATATGACAATAACTTGCTTTCTTTATCTAGGTCCTGGGAACACCAACAAGGGAGCAAATTAGAGAAATGAATCCAAATTACACAGAATTCAAATTTCCTCAAATTAAGGCACATCCTTGGACAAAGGTGAGTCAAAATAAGTTTTCTTTTTTTAAGTACATTAGCTAATAGTTGACTAAAACCTGATTTTTTTTTTTCATTGTTTTTACACTAAACTATTTTGAGTCCAGATAGATGCCTGAATACAAAATGCACACAGCAGTTCTGCATGTAAAATAGCGGAGTTATTGTGCATCAGTCTTTTATTGATGACGCATAGTTTTGTTACCATTGATTTCCTGTCAGCCTTCCAGCTGGATTTTTATTTGCAAGGTGAGGACAGTGTACCTATACCATTGAAATATGGAATTAGACTAGGGACGGGATCTTGTCAAATTCTGAGTAGAAGTTCATAGAAATACAGAAGGACAGTCTCTTATTTACAAAGTTGGAGGTGCTTAATCCAATATCTTATGGCATATAATAATATATATTTCTTGTTTTTTCCCTATAATATAGACCTTATATAGATGGTTTAATGATTTTCTCCTCTTGCTTTCTTTACTATTAGAGCTTTGGGAACAGGAATGAAAAGCAGATGTTATCTTTCCAGCAATATATGTTGGGAACAGTTGTTCTGTTAGCAGGATCTTACTAGTTACTGTAAAGCTTAACCTCAACATCAGATGGCACCAAGTGTAAAGCGCACAAGCACTCATTTACCAGGAGACTTTGTGTTTATTAATTTTGCTTTGATACTCAATTGAAATGATTTAATGATTTTAAGAGAGATTTTTAAAAAAATTCCCACATCTGTTTGATAGGGTTTATATAGCAAGATTGAATTGTTAGCCTCTTTATTTTGTAATTTTAAAATTTAGGCTATAGGTACTTAGTTAAGTAAGATTACATAGATAGTTTGTGCCAGGTCAAGAATAAATGTCTAGTCTTTTTTCTTTCTTTTAATGCCAGTTATTTGTTGTTTTTGTTTTTGTTTTTTCCCAAACTTATAGTCATGTGTCATGTCTCATCTACTCCCTCCCCCATGCTTTTCAACTTAGCTTAGTTTCACTGGAATTTTTTGTAAGTTTGAAATGATCAATTTTTTAATGTTTCATTTGTTGTTGTTAAGTGCCGTCGAGTTGGTTCTGACTTGTAGCAACCCTGTGTAGGGTTTCCAAGGAGTAGCTGGTAGGTTTGAACTGCTGACCTTGCATTTCAAACCAACCTTGCGGGCCAGAGCTTTACCCTGCAGCGCCACACTAGGACACTTAGGTTTCATTAGGACTTGTATATGACAGTTTGTTATGACCATGGGTAAATTTATTTAATTAGGTCTTCATCTTTTAAAATAAGTGGTAAAATAATTTTGGGCTATCTGTGAAATAGTTTCCGGGTGTGCAAATGGTTAACACACTCAGCTGGTAACTGAAAGAATGGAGGTTCAAATCCATCCAGAGGCACCTCAGAAGGAAGGGTATGGTGATATACTTATAAAAAAGCAGCCATTGAAAACCCTTTGGAGCAGTCCTATTCTGATACACATGGGGTCGCCGTGAGTCGAAATTGATTTGACAGCAACTGAGTTTTTAATAGGCAAAGTTATTTATACTCTTTAGAATCAAAATTTGTCTCTTTCTCTTTAGATTGATTGTATTATGATTCTATTTACTCATTCAGAGTCTCACAATTTTATTGCCTCTCTTCAGAGGAGCTCTTATTATTATTAATCTTTTATTAGACTAAAAGATCTCAGTATTGTTTTAGTGCTAGAATTATAGGTTGTCATTTTTACAGGCCCAGAGACCAAGGTACTTGCCCCTCTTTAATTTAAGTACTAACTAGTCAGAGAAAAGATTGAAATTGTCAAGGACTTCATTCTGCTTGGATCAACTGTCAATGCTCATGGAAACAGCAGTCAAGAAACCAAACGCCGTATATTGCATTGGGCAAATCTACTGCACAAGAGTTTTTTAAAGTGTTGAAGAGCAAAGATGTCAGCTTGAGGACTAAGGTGCGCCTGACCCAAGCCATGGTATTTAACCTCATATGCATGCGAAAGCTGGACAGTGAATAAGGAAGACTGTAGAAGAATTGATGCCTTTGAATTATGGTGTTGGAGGAGATTATTGAAAGTGCCATGGACTTCCAAAAGAACCAATAAATCTGTTTTGGAAGAAGTGCAGCCAGGGTGCTCCTTGGAGGCCAAGATGGCCAAATTTCGTCTCTCATACTTCGGCCATATTGTCAGGAGGGAGCAGTCGCTGGAGAAGGATATCATGTTTGGTAAGGTTGAAGGTCAGAGAAAAGGAAGAAGACCCCCAACAAGATGGATTGGCCAAGTGGCAGCATTGATGAACTCCCAAGAGTGGCAACGGTAGTGAGGTTGGCCCAAGATCGGGCAGTGTTTCGTTCTGCTGTGCATATGGTCACTATGGGTCGGTAGCAACTGAATGGCACCTAACAACAAAAATCTTGAGATAAATGTTCTTTGATTTTTATAAGGTTTCATTTGCATCTGGGTCGGAAGATACTTGAAGAACTCTCACCTGGTTCTAAACCCATATAGGCCACAGAATCCCAGGTGGCCTGTTTGGATTTAGGAACTCAGGTACACTTTGAGTCCAATTAAACTCAAAATCCATTAGACTCAAAGTTATCCCAAGTTAAAGAATTTTTAATAAGTGATTTGCAGTATGCTGTAATTTCAGTCATGTTAAGAAAGAAGACAGTTGTGCACTTAGAATAACCAGTTGCTATTGAGTCAGCTGTGACTCATGGTGACGCCATGTGTGTGAGAGTAAACTGTACTCTGTAGGGTTTTCAATGGCTGATATTTTGCATAAGTAGATCGCTAGGTCTTTCTTTGTGGTAACTCTGGGTGGACTCAAACCTTCAATCTTTTGGTTAGTAGCCGGGCACATTAATCGATTTTACCACCGAAAATCTCGTGTGGCGAATTCTGCTGCTGCTGTTGCGTGCCATGAAGTCAGTTCAGACTAATAAAGACCACTCTGTACAGGCTTTCTGAGGCTGTAAATCTTACGGGAGCAGAAAGTCTCATCTTTCTCCAGAAGAGCACCTGTGGATTCCAACTACTGGCCTTATGGTTGCAGCACAAGGTGTAACCCACTATGTAACCAGGCCTCCTCATGTATATAATAAACATACAAAGTAATATTCAAAAATGGTAACAGTAGTTTGAGACTTTCTTTGTTGTATTTTTCAATATTTCTATATTTTCTTCACCAAGCATTTTTTTTTTTTAAGAAAGGAAGAGAAACTTTTTTGATGTACATATCACATGTTATCCTTAATATTGAGAATGGAATGTTGAAATTAAGGTCATGAAGTTCTTTATAACATTTCCCATCCTAATTTTTTCTTTTCTTTTAAATAAATATGCCCCCATAGTAGTGTTTGTCATATTGTCTTAACTTTCTCTTGGATTATATCTAATGCAAACATTAGCCAGTGAGAAATATGTTTATATTTAAAATATAACATAGTTAAAATACAGTCTACATAAGAGCTATGGTGAATTGTTATGTCTTATCCTATCCTTTGCCCTTTTGAAATTCTCTTTATATCTTACATATTTAATGCTTCTCAAACTTGAATACTTTATATAAAGCCCTTTTATTTGGGTTTCTATTTCTAGGCTATGTGTAGAACAGTGACTCAAATCACCCACTGTTTTTGTTGGTGAAACTGTGATACTTTCATACAGTGCTTATTAACTTACTTGCTTTTCACATGTTACAAAGGTAGGAAATACATGTATGTAAGTTTCTCGTTAGTGTACACAGCTAGGATGATGATACCTGGTTGTAACAAAGAAGGAATTTCGGGCACAGAAATTCCCTGGCACTTCTCTGTCTAGTATGATCCAGAATATACTAACATTGATTATTAATAGGGCTTTATTAAAATAGAAATGCTAATTTTTCATTTCTTAGAAGGCACTCAATGCCATCTTCCCCTATTAGGGTAAAAATAAAATACTGCTAGTGAGTTGATTCCAAAGAGGGTCATAGTCACCCTGTAAAACACAGGAGGACTGCTCCATAGGATTTCTGAAACTAAATTGTCACAGGAGCCGGTGCCTCATCTTTCTCCCTTGGAGTAGCTGGGAGGTTGTAAGTGCTGGCCAGTGCTTAACCCACTGTGCCCCCAGACTCATTTCTATTATAACAGTAGACACAGACTTGAGAATGTGCTCTTATGCTTAATAATCAAAAGAGTCATTCAAAAAATAAAGCCATATATGTTGTTGTTGTTAGATGCCATGGATTTGACTTTAAATCATAGTGACCCCCTGTGATAGATAGAAAGAACTATGCAGTGTTCTCTAAAAGGTAACTGCTTTCTGCTTTTGAAAGATTTATAAACAGGAGTACAAAAACAGAAACTGCTTTGCCTTTATTGTTGCCTTCTGTTAGAGCCCACTTTGATAGCATTTAATGAAGCTCTGGTCACGTAAATCCTGGTGCAGCAGTGTCCCTAAACCAGATGGTGGAATTCTCACAAAATTGGCCAGAAATAAAGATCAAGAAAGGAAATGTCTTCTGTGTAAACAACGAGATGAGCAATGCAACTTTGTAGACAGATAGTAGAAGAACAAAAATAGTAAAATGTTCCCAGTGTAGTAAATGGCAGGAGTGCTGTGGAATTAAAAATCCAGTTAAGTTACCCTCATTTTTGTTGTTAATTGTAGTCGAGTTGGTTCCTACTCATAGCGACCCAGTATAGGATGTCTAAAGAACAGCTGGAGAGTTTGAGCTGCCATCCTTGTGATTCAAACTGACCTTGTGGCCTTGCATTTATGCTACAGCACCAACACAAGAACTCCAACAATTACATAATGTGGAATGTTGAAATCATTGTACAATATCATTAATATCACATGCAATGAAATTTTTGCTAAAGATCATTCAAAAATGGTTACAGTAGTATATCCACAAGTAGCTGCCAGAAATTTAAGCCATATTCAGAAGTGGAATGAGAGATAATCATTGCTGTCAGATGGATCTTGGCCTAAAGCAGAGAATACCAGAAAGGTGTTTATTTGTGCTTTATTGACTGTGCAGTGGCACTCAACTGTGTGGATCATAGCAAAGAATAGAAATTCCAGAGTTCTTAATTGTTCTCATGAGGAACCTGTACACAGACCAAATGGCAGTCATTAGAATAGAACAAGGGGATACTGAGTGGTTTAAAATCAGAAAAGAATGTGCCTCGAGTGTATCCGTTCACCATACTTACTCAGTCTGTATAGTGAGCAAATAATCTGAGAAGTTGGATTATGTGAAGAAGACTGTAGCATCGAGATTGGAGGGACACTTATCAACAATCTGCAAAGTACAGATGGCCCAACCTTGCTTACTGGAAGTTAAGAGGTGTTAAAATACTTACTGATGAAAATCAGAGACTACAGTCTAAAGTATAGATTGCTCCTCAGTGTAATGAAAATGAAAACCCTCACTTCTGGACCAGTAATAAACAGAAAAAATACTGGAGTTATCAAAGAATAGTTTGCTTGGATGTATAATCAGTGCTCATGGCAGCAATAATCAAGAAATCAAACTATAGAACTTCTGGCAAGATGGTAGACACACTACACGGACCCTCTACAACAAAGATAAGAGAGAGAAAATAAAGCAGACACAGGCATCCTGTGTCTGTTCTGGCACCCTGAACTTGAGAAGAAAGGTTAGAGAGGTAGCTGGAGTGCTTTCTGGGAGGAAAGGCTGAGCAGTGATATAGCAAAGAGGGAGACTGACTGGTGAATGGTTGGCCAGCAGTAGCTTGACCATCTTGTGAGCAGCTTTGGCAGTGGAGGGAAGCCTGGCAGAACAGATTCACATAGAAAAGGTACAATTTCTTCTTTTTCCCCATGCTCCCAGGTGACCAGAAATGTGGCCAGCTTCCATCCTCATTTATCCCAAGCACAAAACCTGCTCTCAGGGAGTACGGAACTGCATGGTTTGGAGCCATGCCAGTGTGAAGTGGGGTTTAGCTGTACCATTTTGATGTCTGTATTCAGGTGGGCTCAGCTCCAGATCTATAAAACCCACAGAGCCACCAGACCAGCATTTAGCCTGTCACCCTCCCCCAGATGCCCTGTGATCCTAACAGACACTGAAACCAGCTCCATCAAGGGCTTCCATGAACTACTTCTAGATTGAGTGCCCTGAATATAGATAACACTGAGGCCAACAAGAACTCCATCTGGGGCCAGGAACTCTGCTGTCACATCCCATCTACAACCACCTCATGTGCTCCTTGAATTACAGGAGCCCCTGTCCCCACCACCTCCCTGAGATTTCTCCTTTCCAGGCCCAACAACTGCACTACTTGTTTTTACAAAAATGACAACCTCAAAATACCCCAGAGACGACAAGTTTAGCTCACACACAAAAAACAAAAGATAACGATTCAAGCAAATGACCAAGATGTAGAGCCAGAAAATGTTTCTGAGGAAGAAAAGGTAATAGAACTAACAGAAAAATAATTCAAAAGAATGATAATTTGGTAATTTCAAAGGATTGATAGATTGAGGAAAGCAAAGAGAACACAATAAAAACTTTGCAAAAAATCAGGAAAACACTATAAGAACAGACTAAATAAATGCAAAATTTGAAGCAATACAAAACCTGCAACTAGAAATCCAGACAATTAATACTAAGGTCTTATAAGTGGACAATACACTGAAAGGGCAAAGGAGTAGTTGCAAAGCAATGGAAACCAGAATTAGTGAGTTTAAAGAAAAATATACTGGTATGCTATCACAACAGTAAAAGAATGAAAAAAATCCAAAGAAAATGACCAACTTACATGTGATTGAAATTCCAGAACAGGAAGAGACAAGCATAGAGAAAGTTCTTGAAGAGTTGTTGGAAGAAGACTTCCCTAATAACAGCATACAGGAAACTGAACGGACTCCTAACAGGATGCAGCCTAAAAGAAAATCAATCACCTAGACATATCATAAGCAAACTTTCCAAAATCAAAGACAAGGAGAGAATGCTGAGAGCAGCTTTAGCAAGATGAAAAGTTACCTACTAAGGAGAACTAATAAGACTAAGTTGTGATTTCTCAGCAGAAACCATGCAAGGCAAGAATTAAATTAAGTTAATTAAATTAAAAAGATTGACAACCAAGAATCATATACCCAGTGAAACTGCTCCTTAAGTACGATGTGACAATGAGGACATTTTCTGATAAGCAGAAATTAAAGAAATTTGTAACGACCAGACCAACTTTGTAAAAAATTCTAAAAGACGTTCTTCGGACTGAGAACTAACAACAGCAGACAACAACCTGAAATTACCATTCATGGCAACATCACACATTACTCAGTCCGAAAATGTCAGTATTTTAAGGAAAACAAGTCTATAAGACAAGGGTACCAGAGATATCAATGTATAATGAAGTCAACTACAAAGCAAAAAGAGGGAATAGTGTAAATATAGAACTTCCAAATGGCAAAGAAGTTAAGTAGATTTCTAGATAAAATAGACTATTTTAAGCAGGAAAAAAAATGGTAAATGGCAGGGTAACCGCATAGAAAAATAATATACCTGCACAACAAAATAAAAAAGGAAAATCAGAATGATTTAGTAAACATTAGCACAATATAAATTAAAATGAAATTAGAAAACCCACAAACAAAATGAACTCAGCATAGAAAATTATGTGGAACAAAGAATCCAGCAGTACCACAAGAAAACACAGAAAAATGACAACATTCAATTCATACCTATTGATAATTGCACTGACTATAAATGGATTAAATGCTACCAGTCAAGACACATAAATAACAGAATGGGTAAGAAAACAGGATCCTTCAGTATGCTGTGTACAAAAAGCTTATCAAAAAGATGGAGACAGCTTAAATGCCAGGTTAAACAACCAGAAGAATGGTTAAACTTTGGTACACACACACAATGAAATACTACAAAACGCTGATGAATGGTGAATCTCTGAAACACCTCACAACATGGTTGAACCTGAAGGCCTAATTATACTGAGTGACATTAGTCAATCACAAAAGGACAAACCTTGCATGAGATCAATGTTGTGAAAAAAAATTTTTTTAAGCAAAAACTTTTCTTGATAAAAGAAACATTGTATGATGGTTTGGAGTGGGGGAGAAATTATTTATTGGCTATAGGATAGACACATGCTAACATGGATGACAGGGCACGCAATATACAACAAACAAGAAGTATGTTTGGTAAAGGAAAGATGAAGGTAATGGAAGACACAGGGAGGAATGCTGTTAACTGTTAGTACATGGAGGGGATTGCAACCATGTAGTGGGGCGGCAAAGTGTATGGTTTGTTGAATGTAAAACTGATAATCTGCTTGTAAACAAACCTTCACTTGATTAACAATAAAAAGTAAAAAAAAAAAAAAAAAATCCAAGTATGTATTGCATTAGGCATATCTGCTGCAAAACGCCTCTTTAAAGTGATGAAAATCAAAGATGTCTATTTGAGGACTAAAGTGTGCCTAACCCAAGCCATGGTGTTTCCAGTCACCTCATATGCATGTGAAAGTTGAAAAATTGATACATGTAAATTTTGGTTTTGGAGAATACTGAAAGTACCGTGGACTCCTAGAAGAACAAACAAGTCTGTCTTGGAAGAAGCACGGTCAGAATGCTCCTTAGAAGTGAGGATGTTGAGACTTTGTCTCCTCTATTTTGGACATATGGTCAGGAAGGATCAGCCCATGGAGAAGGACATCCTAGTTGGTAAAGAGGGTCAGTGAAAAAACAGAAGACCTCCAAGGAGATAGATTGATACAGTGGCAGCAACAGTGGGCTCAAACAACACCAATTGTAAGGATGGCCCAGGACTGGACAGTGTTCTGTTCTGTTGTGCATAGGGTTGCTGTGAGTCAGAACCAACTTGGTGACACTTAACAATAACAATTCATAATAGCCAAAGCAACCTAATTTATTGTTGATCAGATGACTTAATTAGGAAATAAAGTAGGTGTTGATGTTCGAAACAGATGACCATTACTGGGGGCGGGGGGCAAGTATATTTATAAAATGTAAAAACTAGATGAAAAGCAAAGGAAGTGATGCAAAAGTGGATTGAAAATTAAATATAGAGATGGAGATTGATTGGAAAAAGGAGAGGATAAATTATTTAATATATGGTGGTATGGTTAAACAACAGACTATTAGATATGAAGTCAGGATCTCATTTAACATTGCTTCTTTCACTCTTTGTTCCTTTTGTGTGTGTGTGGTGGGGGGCAAGATAGCTGTTATTTACTGTGTCTGTCGTGCATCTCTAAATAAATTTGAATATCCTATCAATAGATCTTCTCTGGTCTCCCCTCTTTCCATTAGGCCATTGTTATGGAATGGTTAAAATGGCCTGTAGATATCCCTTCAGTTTCACACCCTTTCAATCCATCCTTCCATTGCTGTCAAAATTACCTTTCTTTAAAGCACATGTACCTGTTAACATTTTTCTGTGGCTCTTCATTGTCTTTAGGACAATATGGTGTAAGATACATGCATGTATCTATAAGGGTCATCATGTGACCCCAATTTGTGCCTGTTGTACCAGTGAAATTATTAATTGTATGCCCTTTCACTCTAAAATGTGTCCTGGTTTGAATGACAAGTTACGCTGTCATTTTATTCTTGATTGCTTATTACTCTTCTTTTCCAGAAAAATAAAAGATATAGTACTTGTCCTGCTCCTTTCCTAAGGCATCTAGTGGTTTGACCCCAAACTCTTCTCCAGCTTCTTCCACTCTTAAATGCATATAGTCAGGCAATGGATTTAAAGTGTTGATGCTTAGTTAGGTGTAGAGTAAGAATTTCTAATAAAATTATAATATAATGCAAATTTTGAGTACCTGATTCAGCCAAGCTTTTAAAAAAGTTATAAAACAAGTAAGTAATCCTCTTTATCTTAGTAATAAATAATTCTATGAGGTAAGTTAAGTAGCACATATATTTCTACATATTCATTTAGAGTAATGAAAACCATTAGAGATATGACTAATTAGAAAAGACATAGATTCAGTTATCTCAGGGGTCTTGATCTCTTACAATTGGATTAGGGTGTGTAATGTTAGCAACACCTGGGAGTGTTGTCCAACTAGTATCTCACTTTGAAGAAACAAACCATGCAGTTATGCTGAATTTTCTGGTGTAATCAAGCTGTTCTGATTGATCCCCAGAGAAGCTACAGTTATTTTGTCTGTGCTTGTCAAAACTCTCTGCTCATGTCTTTTTTACCCCCACTTAATACCTCTTCTCTGCTCATTGTTGTATGCCATGAAGTTAATTTCAACTCATACTAACCCTATAGAACAGAACAGAACTGCCCATAGGGCTTCTTTTTATTTATTTATTTATTTTAGAGTATGATAGAGAAAGTCTTTAATCAAAACAGTTTACTCGTTGACACTTACGGCTTAACTAGAATAAATTTGTCCAAACAGATGTAATGATGGGTTAATATAACAGAGTCGTCTAAACAGTGGGTCCTACATTCCATTGTTAAGACCCTTCAAAAGTAAATACCCAGTTATTGACATTGAAGATTCAAACTGTTCATCTGTAGATGAAAACATTTATCCATGGGGCTAAAAATATACGATGCTTATCACCCACTTTTTTGGCAACTTATAAACCACAGACCTAAAGTTGTAACTCTTAACCCTTTTTCCCACATTCCTATCAAATTATGATTAGTGTCTTCAGCTACTGAAAACCTCCAAGTAACCTAATATTCAAAATAGAATGCTATCCATAGGGCTTCTTTATGGAAGCAGGTTGCCACATCTTTGTTCCACAGTCTGGCTGGTGAATTCAAACCACCGATCTTTAGTTAAGCAGTCAAGTGCTTAGCCACTGCACCACCAGGGTTCCGTAATATAAAAAGGGACTTCAAAAAGTTTGTAGAAAAATTCCATTATCTTTTTAACTCCCATTTTTCCACGAATTTCTTGAAACCCCCTTGTATTATGGCAGTTCCCAATTTCTGATTTGGAAAAATAATGGGAATCAAATTACATATTCTTCCAAAGATTTGTAGCCAAGATTTTAAGAATGCTTATTTATTAGTTTACTTAATAGTTAAGTGTCTTTAGAACATGTGGCACCACAATTTGGTTGGACAAGCAGTCCAGAAAGTATTATCCACAAAAATAAATTCTTATATATATACGCCCATATGCTTCAAAATGAGTATTTTTAACTACTAAAATGTAACTAGAAAATTTAGTTCTGAGCACATTGCAGTTATGAAAGGAATCAGATTGGATTGAACAAATTATTATATGTATAATTCCCTGTTCTTAAAGCTAACCACAAAATTGACAATACTGCTTTAATACTTTATAATCTTTGTTCCCCTGTGCCTTTTGATTCAAGATTTTTCAGAATTTTGTATACCTACTTGTTCCCGTTATATAGTTCAGCAAATAAATTCTCCTTCTCTCCACCTCACCCCTCTAAAAAAGCCTCCACTGTTGTGTTTAATGCTGTCAAGTCAGTTCTGACTTATAGCAACCCTGTGTAGGCTTTCCAAGAATTGACTGGTGGGTTTGAACTGCTGACCTTGAGGTTCACACTGGCCTGGCAGTGCAGTGCATTAACCTGCAGTGCCACACCAGGACTCCCTAAAGGACACAAAGTAAAAGTTGTTGTCAAACTTTTTTAAGTGGTCCATTTAGCTACCTTTTCTGGTTTTACTCTTTTCCTTTGTGTGTGTTCCTTAAAGCATAAAACCATGTTGGGATTTCTGTTAGTTCTTAAGATTGTCTATTTTTTTTATTGCTTATGGTGAATCAGTTTTTACATTTTATTCAGCTCCCTCTGCCATGAATACGCTATTAATCCATTATCACTTGTCTCATATACACTGTGTTCTATACTGAAATTTCTACCTTGTTGTTGTTAAGTGCTGTCAAGTTGGTTCCAACTCATAACGACCTATATAGGGTTTCCAGAAAACGGCTGTTAAATTTGAACTGCCGACCTTGCATTTCAAACCTACCTTGTGATCCTATGCATAATTCCACAGTGCCACACCAAGACTCACCTCTATAAATGCTGGAACAATCACTCTTCCTCAACCATCGTATGTAAGTAGACGTCCTCACATTGCTGTGTGTATTGGCTAAACTCCTGTGTGCTTAAGTGGAAACTATAAACTAAAATCCAGCTCTTAGAGTGGTTAATCCATATGTAAGGAGTCCCTGGGTGGCATAATGATTAAACACTTGACTGCTAACCAAAAGTTTGGTGATTCAAACCTGTCAAAAGGCACTTCAGAAGACAGGTGTGGCAATCTGCCTGTCACAGTCTTGAAAAGCCTATGGAGCAGTTCTGTGGTGATCTCCATAGCATCACCATGTTAAGTGCCATCTAGTCAACTCCCACTCAAATCTCCCCCCATAGGATTTCTGAGGAGTGACTGATGAGCTTGAGCCACCAACCTTGCAGTTCAGACCAACCTTGTAGTCCAGTGCTTATCCTACAGCATCATACCAGTATATCACTATGAGTAGGAATCAACTTGATGGCAATTAACAATCTGTATGTGAGAGAAATAATATACAAAAGGAAGAGTGCCAAGACACAAGTTTAAAGATTAATTGTGAGGGGTTAGGGATCAGGTAGAGGATGGACTGTAAAAGAGGGCAAAAATAGTTTTAGGTTATCATCAGTCTTGTCTCCTATGTAACAGTGCTGTGCTGGGTATCATAAAAGCTGTAAAATACATTGTCCATGAAAAGCATACAAGTGATATAACTGGCTCAGTTGGAGCAAATGTTGACTAATTTAAAATACCCTTTATTGTTGTTAGGTGCCTTCGAATCAGTACCAACTCACAGAGAGCCTATGCACAATAGAACAAAACACCGCCCAGTCCTGTGCCAATCTCACAATCATTGCTACGCTTGAGCCCATTGCTGCTGCAAATCCATCTCATTGGGGCCTTCCTCTTTTTTACTAACCCTCCACTTTACTAAGCATGTTGTTCTTCTCCAGGGAATTGTGCGTCTTGATAATGTCAAAAGTATGAGAGATGAAGTCTGACCATCCTGGCTTCTACAGAAAGAACATTCTGGCTATACTACCAACACAGATTTGTTTGTTCTTCTGACTGTCCATGATACTTTAAGTATTCTTGTCCAACACCATAACTCCAATGCATCAACTCTTCTACATTCTGACTTATTCTTTATCCAACTTTTACATGTACATGAGGCTATTGAAAAAAATCATGATTTGGCACAGGTACACCTTAGTCCTCAAACTGATATCTTTGCTCTTCAATACTTCAGAGAGGTCTTGTGCAGCAAATTTGCCTAATCCAGTGCATCGTTTGATTTCCTGACTACTGCTTCCATGAGTATTGATGATTGATCTGAGCAAAATGAAGTCTTTGACAAACTTCAGTCTTTTCTCCATTTACCTTGATGTTGTTTATTGGTTCAATGGTGAGGATTTTTGTCTTCTTTACATTGAGGTACAATTCGTAATGAAAGCTGTGGTCTGTGTATAGGTTCCTCATGAGCACTATTAAGTGTTCTGGAAAACTCTTTCTCTGCAATGTTGTCCATAGCTTTTCATGAGCCACACAATCAAAAGCCTTTTTGTATTCAACAAAGCACAGGTAAACATCTTTTTGGTATTCTCTGCTTTCAGCTAAGATTCATCTGACACCATCAATGATAATCCCTCATCCTCTCTGAATCTGGCTTGAACCTCTGAAAATTTCTCTGTCAATATATGGTTTAAGCCATTTTTGTATTATCTCTAGCAAAATTTTACTTGTATGTGATACTGTCCAATGATTTTCTCATTACATTGGGTCAGCTCTCTATGGAATGGGCACATAACTCTTACAATCAGTTGGCAAGGTAGTTGCCTTCCCAATTTTTTGGCATAGATGAGTATGTGCCTCCAGTGCTGCCTCAGTATGTTGAGAGACTTTAATTTATAGACCATCAATTCCTGGAGCCTTGTTGTTTACCAATGCTTTCAGTGCGCCTTGAAGCTCTTTCTTCAGTTTCATTGGCTCTTGATCATTCATATGCTACCTCTTGAAATGGTTGAACATTGACTATGTCTTTTTGGTACAGTGACTGTGTACTCCTTCCATCTTCTTTTGATGGTTTGTACATCATTCAGTATTTTGCCCATTGTTGTTATTAAGTGCCGTTGAGTCATTTCCAACTCCTAGCGACCTTGTTTAGGGTTTCCAGGGAGCAGTCGGTGAGTTTGAACCACCAACCTTGTGGATCAAACCGACCATGCAGTCCATCACATTATCCTGCAGCACCGTAACAGGATAGAATCCTTCAATATTGCAAATCGAGGCTTGAATTTTTTCTTCAGTTCTTTCAGCTTGAAAAATATTAAGCATGTTTTTCCCTTCTGGTTTTCTAACTCGGATATTTGCACATTTCATTATAATGTTTGACTTTGTCTTTTCAAGCCACTCTTTTGAGATTTTCTGTTCAGATCTTTTATCTTCTCATTTCTTTTTATCTTCTCATCTCTATGCTGGAAAGCAAGTTTCAGAGTCTCTTCTGACGTGTATTTTGGTCTTTTCTTTCTTGTCATCCAGATGACCTTTTGCTTTCTTACTCTGTGATGTTTTTGATATCATCCCACAACTCTTCCTGTCTTACTTCGTTAACGCATCAAATCTGTTCTTGAAATGATCTCTAAATTCAGGTGGAATATATTCAAAGTCATATTTTGGCTCTTGTGGACTTTTTTAAACTTTCCTTCTGCTTCAGTCTGAACTTGATATAAGCAATTAATGGTCTGTTCCACAGTCAGTCCCTGGTCTCGTTTTGACAGATTATATGTCTTTCCCACTCTTTTCACAGATGTAGTCTGTGCCTTCCATCTGGTGAGGTCCATGTGATAGTAATCTTTTACATTATTTAAAAAAGATGTTTGCAATGAAGAAGGCATTGGTCTTGCAAAATTATGTCATACGATATCCCACATTGTTTCTTTCAGCAAGGCCATATTTTCCAACTACAGATCCTTCTTCTTTGTTTCTAAAAAATACCCTATCACAAAATAATAGATTATGTGTTGTAGGTGTGCGGAGGTGTTCACATGCTTTAACTGAAAGGGCAGAGCCTTGGAGGGGAAAGGGGGGATGGCTCTTTAAAATGGTAGAAGGATTTGAGGGGGCAGGTTGTTGAACTATACAGAAGTTTAGGAATTGTAGCCTAGAGGAATGACCCTCAAGATAGAGAAGTGTGGTGGAAGAGGAAAGACACATTTCTATATTCCTGGGATGGCCAGTCTGATTGCAGAAGCTTCTGTGAACAGTGAAAGATTAAATTGGATACATGAGCATTTGGTAAATTGCACATCTGTATAGGCCTTTAGTGCTATTCCATTAGTGAATGGTATAAGGGAAAAATTACATTGCATAGTTAAATTCTAACATCTATTTATATGTATATATAAAGTTTCTTTGTGTAGTAGAGCTCAGGAAAACTGAGTTTTGTAATTTGTTTGTAATTAGTACAGCTGGAATTCACTAAGGATCTGTCATGACTAAGGAAAAATAGTTTTGTTTTTTCTTATGCTCGACCTTCTTTACGTGGATGTAGGTTAGAAAAATAAAGTTTTGCAATAGTCTTGAGCTGCATTGAAGTTTGTATCTACCTTGTTAAATGCCAATATGAAACCGCAGCTTTGCTTGGCATGTGCACACTCTGAAAGTTGGTATTCTGGTAAAGTAAATTTTGTATTATTTAAAGTGAATTGATTTACCATGTATGGCCATGCATCATGAGACCAATGTGTTCAAGTATGTAAAATACCACCTATAAGAATGTTTAAAAATAAATAGGGTGGACTAATTAAATAATATCTACACTGAAATGTATAAATCATGCTGTGCTGACTTTAATTATTGAATTGTGTAGTACGGATGAACACCTAAGTAGACTTAAGTTCTTTTCTTAGTTAATTGTCAACCGCACATAATTACCTATTCAACAAATCCTTAGTGTTGTCTTATTTTTAATCTTGTATTTTGGTTTATAAAAACCATTATAGAGAACTAATAAAGTATTTGAGAGCCAGTAGTGTGGTAGCTCTTTAGAAGTATTTATTATCAGTTTTAACATTGGGTGCTTGTATTTTGTGAATGACCAGAGAATAATACTAGTTTTATACTCTTATCACATGAAAACTAGGTAAGAGTAGCTGTTGAAACTTGCACAGCACTCATTTTGTATTCTATTTGATTAAATTAATAATTACTATTCATAGCCATGAAAAATAGGAATTCTGAAGTGGTGTAGCACTCTGGTTGGCTGTGTAATAAAAGCAACATAATCATAGGTTTTGATAAGGTATGTGTGATTGCTTTTAAATGGCCATTTTGAAGGGCTTTGGTTTGGTCATAATAATTAGCTACAGGCTGAAATTTGATGGTCATCCTCTCATTCTAGGACACATAGGGAAGAAATTGCCTCTTGTCATTTTTAAGTTATCCAAATGCAGATTTATGTTGAATAATTATTTAAAGTTTGTTTGCAAACGAATGACTTTTCTGTTAGTTTCACTTGTGGACTAGTATTTGTGATGACAGTTGATGTGTCTCAATTTAAGAAAATCAGTTGCTGCACAGGTGAGGTGGTATTTGGATCACTTTAAAAGTTCATGTCAGTGTTTTGGTTCTTTTAAATTTTTCCTTTTTTTAATTTTTGCTTTTGTTTTTTGGTTTTGTTCTGTTTTGTTTTATTTACTTTCACTTTTAGTTTCTATTGGGTGTTTTGGGATCTTCCTGGCCTTGCTGCATTTTTGGCTGGCCATATTTAGTCTGCGCACTAATTGTTAGTTGGCCCAGTTGAGTTTTAAATATGGTGCTCTCAGTTCTTTTAGTCTGGTTTTCTATTTTTGTCCACCTGGTTGTGTTTTGGTTCATGAGAGATTTTTCTTCTGATGGGCCGGATTTTAATCCGTGTACTAAATTTTAGTCTGCAGACTAAAAGTAATCCGCGGATTATTTATTTTTGTAAAATATTTAATTCCCCCACTGGAAACTATCCTAAAAGAATGTTAAATTCTCTTAGAATAGCCAAGGGAGTTGACAGTTACTGGTGAATTCTGCTATATTTTGTTCTCAATACCTAGACATAATAGACCCTACAACCTCCCTTGCATATTTGGCTTCGTTGTGCCTAGGTGTTGGTGTATATTACTATACATAATCACCTGTAACTGTGACTGTCCCTTGGTTGTATTACTAATTGTAGCAATTTTTGCTTAGCTTTTGGTGGGTGAATTTGGTCATATTTGCAGTAGAGCTGTGTTGAATTTGTAATGCTCAAAGACATAGGATTATTTTTTTCCAGTGAGTTATTCCAAAAAGGAAAGTGTGGTCTATATTTATTTTTTCTAAGTGATGGGTGCAAGGGTATGAAGGGGCAAAGCCCACAATAGAAAAATAAGTTTATACCCGCACTCCTGAGGTACTATGTAAATTTCTTGAAGAGTCCTAAGGAAATGAGAATGTCAGCAAATAAACATCTTTAGCAGGGAAGTCAATCCAAAATGGAGAATAATCCGCGGTGGCCTGATCTGTTCTTAGTTCACACAAATTGAAAATATTTGGCCTGAAATCTATAGTAATATAAATTGTTTTGCTTACTTGCCTCTTCCCACTAATAACTTAGTGGAAAAAAAATGTTTATACTGTGTCACTGGAACACATTAATAGAGAAAATTAGCATATTGGGAGCTCATATCTTTAAAAGCAAGCTAATATGCCCCCTCCAGCCATGTCTATGGACAATGAATACAGGTCATAGAGGACCAAACACTTTACTTTGGGAACTTTACTTCTAGATTTCATTTTGATTTTAACTTTTTTTGGTTTTGTATTTTTTTAATAAACACACTGGCATTGGAACATAAATAATTAAAATTAAAATGTTTCTTTACTGTGCCTCACCATTGCACAATCAAAAACAATTTTTTTTTTTGCATACACTGTGGTGAAATAATTTTTACAACTTGGACTTGCTACTGTGGAGACTAATGTTTAAAGTTTATAACTGTATAAACATTTTCTATGTCCCCCACACTATGGATTTCTTATAACATTGGATATATTTTTCCTTGCTGGACTATTCTCTTTTGGATTGACTTCCCCTGTTTGGATTATTTCACTGCATTATCATCTTTAGGATTCGTCAGGAACAGGACATTTCACCTCAGGAGTGCGGGTATGTACTTAAGTTTTTTTTCCCAAAAATTTCAGGACAGGTCTATAAAACTAGGGAAAAACTTCTTTTTGAAAGACTAAACAATTGTTCTTTCTTGAAATGTAGTAGTAAAACAATAATAGGAATTTTTATTTGCATTTATTGTATGCTATAGGTTTGCTTGTGGTATAAATTATTAGTCTCCTGGGTGATTCATTGACATCCTCAGTGAAGTTTAGGAATTTGGGGGTTTTTTTAAATCATTTTTCTTTTTCTTTTTTTTTTTTCTCCTCTTAAAATCATCATTCTTGTAATAAGAACCAAAGTTCTGAGTACTAAGCGATTTAAATGAGCAAAGAGTGAGACAGCTGCAGAAACTTATTTATTAAAAGTCTCATTAATAGTTTCCTTTTCTTTAGACACACAGATAATTCAAAAGAGTTTTTCCTAAATTTGATTTATAACTTGGAAACTATACATTATCACAACCTGTATTACCATCACAAATCTGAGCTTGGTTGGTGCTGGGTTTTAACCCGCTATAATTTTCCTGTTAGCCTTTATCCATGGAGTAATTAACCAAGGCTTTTTTCATCAGGAGTCTCTCAAAGGATTTAAAGTAACAAAGAAGATTCTTTTTTTTTTTTTAAGTTTTGATTTTAATGTAGCCTGTTAGAACAAATTCTTTTCTTCATTGTTTTTAATCTCTTTGACTCCATGAGTTAGGTTTCCTTGAAAAAGCTAGTAAATGTCTTAATGCCAATATGGGTGATCACTGGTAGCCAAAAAGATATGGGTGATATCTTTTTAGTAAATACAAATATGCTTACTTACTAGTTTATGAATAGATTTAACACAAAATGTTCATTAACATAGCATGAAGTTTGATCCTTCAAATGCACCCTCCACCTAAGTACCTTACATTTGAATATTATCAGGTAATATTATTTCTGCTTTTGATTTTACTTATGTGTACTCCGGTATTAGTGCAAAAGCATTTTGGATGTAGCTTCTCTAGCAAAATAAAATCCTTATACTGACAAATTGAAAATACCCTAAGGGATTAAAAAAACGAGTCAGTAGTAGTTATCCCAACCACCCTCCCCAACACCCCTCCCTCCCGGTTTTCCTATGGTTCTTTTTTCTTTATTCTGAGTTTGATTATGGACTCTATGAGAGCAAAAGGGAAGGATGAGCAAGAACATAAGAAAATCCAAAACATCACAATTGCTTTCAGATTTCTCTGAGTAAAATAAGTCAAAACTGTCAAAAGAATAAAGCTGCAGCAGCTTTTGACATTATAGAAGTCTTTGTGACTTGACCAGTAAGTTGACTAAAACCTTTAAGGTTCTGGAAAATTCCTGAGATTCTACTTAATCCAATTCCTCAGTTTTCATGTGAAATACTTTTATCAACAATAAACTTTATATGAAGACAAAAGCAAAGAGTCATTTTCACTGTAGAAAGTATTCTTACTAATAGTCTCTTAAAAATTGAATGAGCTCTGTTATTATGATTACTTCTCCTTTCATCCTAACTGAACAGCCAGATGTTGTATGAGTCATTCTCAGTAGGAAACCTTACCTTCCTGGGACTTCTGTGCCCTGTCATAATACAAGAGTCTTTACTTCACTTGTGGGTCTTTACTTACCTTCATTTATATGAGTATGTGTCTGCTTCTCTTCCACCTCCATTCTTCTCCCTTTTTATTTGGTTGTATGTTTTTATCTATGTGTTTATGTTTCTAATTTTCTTTAGTCTCATTTATTTGTATTTATTTATTTTCCCCCCTTCTACATGTGTTCTTTAACTGGTCATATTTTAAACTGAAGTAGATTTTCAAAGTTTTATGTGTTGATTAGATGAGTAGAAAGCTTTATATTCCTTTAAACAAATTAATCACATTTTACTTCAATATAGCCTTCAGTTGATTTTTTCTGTAGGTTAGTGGCTTTAATGAAAAATATTTCCCTGATTAAAACCTAGAATGCTAATTCAAATGTCATTCGTCTGGCCATATTCATAGCCAGCAACTTATGAAAACAGTATTGGGCTTTCTAACAAATTCTAAGTATTGAATCAGGGATTTTTCCAATTGTTGATAGGCTGTATTTATTGAAAAGGCAATACTAAATCATTAGCATTCATAAGCTTAGATAAATCAGCTTTTCTTTTTAAGATATTGATTGCCAAATTGCACTGTGCTGTCTGTCCATCACCAACAATTATTCTGCAAAAAATCATGTAAAAGAGACAATCTTTTATCTGTTGTCACAGCAATCAGATCCGCCCCCCCCCCAATTTTTAAAGGGTAAATTCATTCTTTTAGTTGTATTTTTCTTCCAGAAACTAGCCTTTCTTATGTGCCTGTCATTTTTGTGTGTGTGCGCCTTAGGATTATGATCATTTTATGTGATCGTACATTTTTATGGCTAGCATATTTAGATTTTTGCAACGTGTCCCCGTTTTTTGGGTTTTTTTTCCTCCCTTTGCTTCACTTATATAGTCTTTAATTGACAGTTCATTTCAATGTGGTGAAATATAAACAGTTATCTTCCAGTTCTAGAAGGCTCCTTTCCCAAAAGCAGAGATATTTTTGCACATGGTGGGAATTGACTCAGTTCTCAAAGGGTTATTTGCTAAGATTCTTATTATAAAACATTAATTGTTCTTTCCCCCATTTGTTGTTACTGCAGGTCTTCCGACCCCGAACTCCACCGGAGGCAATTGCACTGTGTAGCCGTCTACTGGAGTATACGCCAACTGCCCGATTAACACCACTGGAAGCTTGTGCTCATTCATTTTTTGATGAATTACGGGACCCAAATGTCAAACTACCAAATGGGCGTGACACACCTGCACTCTTCAATTTCACTACTCAAGGTAATTTCAGACTCTTGGCTCTTTTATCATTTTCAGGAAAACTACACATTGGGTGTGTTAATTAAAATATTTGGAGGACAAAAATGGGCATATTAAGCACTTACACAAGTAGAAAGCATACTTTTAATCACTTCTTAGGCTGTTAATTATATGATTTTGAAGAAAATTGTGGTAGATAAAAATTTTCAAATAGATAGCTTTTCTACTTTTTAGCAAATTACAGTCATTCTTGGCACATGAGGAGAAGTTCTAGAAATTTCAAGTATTTTAAACCTGCAAATATATTGATGACTGTATCTGTGTGAACTCAGATATCTTACATATGGCTGTATTTGTGAATTTAAATATTTTATATACAAAGGGAGGGCTGAGTTCTATAAATTTTTCAAAGGATATACACAAATTCTATCCCTCTGAGTCTTGGCACCACTCATTCTGATGAGAAAACAATGGCAGGGAAACTGAGTTTGTGCATTAGTGGTTTTTGACAAACATATATATATATATAGAGAGAGAGAGTCATTGGAGTCCTGGTATATGTATGTATGTGTGTATATATATATATATAGTCATTGGAGTCCTGGTGTGACCTATTGAGCTGGACTGCAAAGTCGTTTGAGCCGCAAAGTTGGTGGTTCAAGTTCACCTGCTGCTCCTTGGAAAACCTATACAGGGTCACGGTGGTTTGGAACTAACTCGACAGCACTTAACAACAACATATATAGTCATTATTTCCTCCCATGTCTCTGTTCACTTTTTCTTTCTTCCTGAGCAAGACCCTTTGTCAATCAGCCGACACTGCCTTTGTTGATATGATTTTCTTTTTAAACTGAGCATAAAATTTGCATAGTTCTTTGAACATAAAACAAGCAATAAATGATTGATTCATAAGCTTAGTTGGGCTAGAGAATATAGAAGGAAAATGCTGGGCTTTCCCTTATATTTAAACTTTTCTAAAATCTAATGTAGAACATGAATTGCTCAAATATTAGATGTAGAAGACCTGAGTTAAAATAAAATAGACTTGGATGGTGTGTTAGTTCATTAGTGTTAACAGTTTTAACAGAAATACCACAAGTGGATGGCTTTAACCAACACAAATGTATTTGCTCACAATTTAGGAGACTAAGAGTCTGAATTGAGGACACCACCTATAGGAGAAGTCTTCTTCATTTTGTCGTTCCACAATTTAGGAGGAATGTCCCTGTCCCCTTTTAGCATCTTTGTGGGCTTTGCACTCCTTGGAAATCTCTATGTGTCTTGTCATCAGTCTTCCCCTTGGTCTAGGAGCTTCTCAGTGCAGGCAGGGACCCTGAGTGAAAAGGATGCGCTCCTCTCCCAACTCTTCTTTTTTGGCGGTAATAACGTTCCACTCTCTCTGCTGGCTTCTCTCTCCTTTTGTCTCTTATAAGATGAAAGGTGATTCAATCCACACTCCAGGTTAACCCCCTTACAACTCATTGGCTGATCACAGCAGATAATATCATGTAGAAGGGGGAGTGATGGCATAATGACATAACCGCCAAGCCACTGAGAATCATTGCCCAGCCAATATCACACATATTTTTTGGGAACACAGTTTAGTACATGGCATTTCACCATTTGCATCTCCCCTTAAAAAGTCATGTCTTTGTTACATGTAAACACTTTCAGACCGTCATGTCATTCTGAAAGTCTTAAATGAACTCAAAGTTGATGTTCCTTCCTGAGGCAGAATTCCTCATCACCTGTGACTCTAGATTATAAATAAGTTAATCTGCTTCTAAAGTACAGTGGTAGAACAAGCACAAGGTAGGCATTTCCATTACAAATGTAAGAAATTGGAGGGAACAAAGGGATAATGGGTGTCAAGCAAGTCCAAAACACAGCAGAACAGTTTACATCAACTCTCAAGACTTGAAAATAATTCTCTGTTCTCTGAGACCATCTAGGCCGTGTCTGGCTCCTCTAAATGCCCATTGTTGCCTATGCTTTTTGAATTCTGTATAGAAGCTCCGTGACCTTGGTCTGAACCACTTGACCCACTGGGATGGCAACTCTATTGCCTTGACTTTAGATGGCCCCATTCTCCAAGTCCAACCAAGTGGGGACCCCACACTCAGCCATGTGTGACAGAGCCTTTTAGGCCTACTCTTACCTGCTCAAACGTACCCCACTCAGTAAGCCTCAGCCCAAAGGTGCTCAGCTCTCTCATTCCATGGGTGGTCTCCTGTGCCCTACTCCTGCAAGAAACTGTTAGAGCAGCACCCCACTCCTGGTTTCAGAGTCTGCCTTAGTTACTAGTGCTGCTATAGCAGAAATACCACAAACAGATGGCTTAAGCAAATAAAGTTTTGGAGGCAAGAAGTACAAATTTAGGGTGCTAGGAAAAGGATCTCTCCGGAAGGTCTTTATCTCTTTTCAGCATCTGTTATCAACCCAGCATCCCTGTGTATCTTGACACTGGCCTTCCCCTATGCCTAGTAAGTTCTTAGGCTATGAGCCCTGGGTCCAAAGGATATGCTCTGCTTAACATTTTTTAATCCTGTCTCATTAACCACAAAAGCTCAATGCAAACCTATTGCCATAGAGTTGATTCCTACTCATAGCAGCATCATATATTATTTCCGATGCTGTAAATCGTTATCAGAGCAGACAGTCTCATCTTTCTCCTGTGGAGCAGATGGTAGGGCTTTAAACCGCCAATCTTACAGTCCAACACCTAACTCACAGCACACTATCAGGATTCTTTTCATTAGCAATAGCCAGAATTTAAGTTTTACAACACATCATAAAATGGAGAGTAATCACACAATACTGGAAATTATGACCTCGCCAAGTTGACACATATTTGGGGACACAGAATTCAGTCCATGATAAATGGTTCAGATGACTATAAACATATATGTACAGCCAATATAACTACTAACAATATTGATGTACTCATAAGCTGCATAATTAAAGAAGAATGTTTAGGTATCCTGAGACTTAATTCTGCTATTTAGGGATTATCAGAAAAACATTTGGAAAGTTTGAGATCCTGCCTACCCAGTTTTAAGAAGCTAAGAATATTACTAGTGAATTGGCGCAGGGATAGAGTGAACTCACTGTTGTTGATTGATTCTGACTCATTAGCAGCCTTATAGGACAGAGTGAAACTGTTCCATAGGTTTCTGAGGATGTAAGTCTTTGTGAAAGCATACTGCACACAGCAGGGTGGTAGGTGAACCTTCCAAATGTTTGGTGGGTTCTAACCACTGACCTTTTAGTTAGCAGCCTAACAACTCACTGTGCCACCAGGATATACAGAGGATTTGTGATTCTGTGGATATCAGTTAAAAGGTTAAAAAGACATGAGTCTGGGCTTTTAAAGTCATTTTTCATAAAGCTTAAATTATTTTAAGTGTCATCACTACTAAGATTACAGTCCCCCCCCCCCTTTTTTTAAATTATTTAAATCCCCCATTTTAGCAGCCATTTTTAGATTGGACTAGGCACATAGTCTAACTTCTCCCTTCCTATATTAGTATTATTTGTGAGCAGTATTTCCATATAAGGACATAGCTATCTAGGGAAGAGGGGTCAATTGATGGTGTTCTATTTAATTTTGGAGCAGTATTTTCAAATGGTTATCTTGTTAATTACTAAGGCAAAGATGTAACGTGTGCAGATACAATTTATCAGAATAAAACCAAGTAAGTATACAGGAGGTTAAAGGAGAAATAATCAGGAATGAGGTTGAAAGGGGGAGGAGAGTATTGATGAAGTTTGTTGTAGAGTAGACAGTATAATACTCTCCTCCATTCTCACAACAAATTTTTCAATGGTATCTGCACTACCACCTCAAAATAAAATAAAGATAATGCCTAACCTATATGTAGTAGTTATTCAGTGAATGTTTGAATGACTAATTCATGCCACTCCAAGCAATTTGTTGTTGTTGTTGCTAAGCCATTGAGTCGGACTGTGTATAGGTACAGGGTTTCCAAGGAATGGCTGGTGACTAAACTTACAGTTAGCAGTGCAGTGCTTACTCTGCAGCACCACATCAGGACTTCAAATAAGCAGTTGTTGTTAACTGTGAACCATCAAATTGCTTCCAACTCATAGCTACTCTGTGTATACTTTCCAAGGAGCAGCTGGTAGGTTTAAAACTGCCAACCTTGTGGTTCGCAGTCCAGTGCTGATCCTGAGGATCAGTACCACAGTAGTACAAATAAGCAGTGCTGGTGGTGGTGTACTGTGGAGCTGATTCCAATTCATAGCAACCCTGCATAGGATTTCCAAGGCTCTAAATCTTTATGGGAATAGAAAGCCTCATCTTTCTCCCACAGAGCAGCTAGTAGATTTGAACTGCTAGCCTTGAGCTAGCAGTATCCATGAATTCATGCAACCAGTATTTATTGGTCATTTCTAATGTTTGCTGCAGTTGTTACTATTATTGTTTTAATTAGTAGTTAGTTGTTGTTAATGTGCTGTTGAGTCGGTTCTGACCCATAGCAACCCTATACAGGGTTTTGGAGGAACAGCTGGTGACCTTGAACCACCAGCCTTGCAGTTCAAACCAACCTTGCAGTTCAGCGCATTAACCCACAACGCCTCACCAGGACTCCAGTAGTTAGTAAATCTACTCTATAAGCACAAGTATGAAGATTAAGCATTTAAATGAAATACGTTATTGTTGTTAGGTGCCATTGAGTCGGTACCAACTCATAGCGACCTTATGCACAGCAGAAAGAAACACTGCCTGATCCTGGGCCAACCTCACTACTGTTGCCACGCTTGAGTCCATAAATGCTGCCACTTAGCCAATCCATCTCGTTGGGGGTCTTCCTCTTTTTCTCTGACCCTCCACCTTACCAAACATGATATTCTTCTCCGGTAACTGGTCCCTCCTGACAATATGTCCGAAGTATGGAGACAAAGTTTGGCCATCATGGCCTCGCAGTCAAGAAATCAAATGACATTAGGTAAATCTCCTGTACAAGACGTTCTTAAAGTGTGGAAGAGCAAAGAGGTCAGCTTGAGGACTAAGGTACACCTTACCCAAGCCATGATATTTTCATTAATCTTACATGCATGCGAAAACTGGACAGTGAAAATAAGGAAGACTGTAGAAGAATTGATGTCTTTGAGTTATGGTGTTGGAGGAGAATATTGAAAGTGCCATGGGCTGCCAAAAGAACAAACAGATCTGTGTTGGAAGAAATGCAGCCAGAGTGCTCCTTGGAGGTCAAGATGGCCAAATGAAATAATAGTCTTACGTTAAAATAAAGCTAGCTGTAGTTTGATGTTTGCAACTGTGTCATGGGATAATGAACCGTAAATGGTACTTAGTATTATCCTCATATAATCAAAACAAGTGTTTCCATAATCAGCCAGGAGAAAGAGAGAGAAACAAGAAACTTTGACATCTTTCTTACCTTCTGTACTCATATCAGGAGAGTGCTAGATGGAGACCTCAGTGTTGTGGGAGACCCTGACTGGCTGTACTGCCTGTATCCAGATATTGGAAACACCCCTTTCCTCCTGTCATTGGATCACAAAGGTTGAACAGATCCTAGGAAGCTGGTGAAATCAGCAAGGATGACCAAAAAGATCAAAAAGCAAACACACTACCTTTGAGTCTATCCTAACACATGGTGACCCTGTATAGGGTTTATATACAAGACTATAAATCTTTACAGGAGCAAAAAGCCTCATCTTTCTCCTGCAGAGCCACTAGTGGGTTTGAACTGTCAACCCTGAAGTTAGCAGTCCAGTGCTTATCCTACAGTGCCACCAGGGCTTGTCTTTCTTTAGTCACGAACTCCTGGACTATTTCAAGACTGGAATAAATTGAGAATTCCTTGTTTTATATGTCTGAAGATGCATCTCTTCCTAACTCCACCATATATACCCCAAACATTCTCTTAATTTATATGCTGTTTACCAAATTTAGTTAATTTAGCAAGCATAGTCTATTTAGGATGTAAAGAAGGGAATGGGGATAGTGTGGGGTGGGGTGAGAATGGGATTACCAAGCATTTACCATGTAGGTGAGTATGTTTTACTGTGAGTTGTCTATTCCTCTACCACTCAGCTGAATTGTGAGAAAATGGTAACTTTGTGAAGCATGACGACATACTGGAGAGACCAGAAGCAGCAGTATTTAAGAACTCCAGGAAACTGCTTAATTGAGAGTTAACATAGTATATTTGGAGCACCCAGAGACCACTTGCAAACTCAGGCAAACTGTGGATGTCTTGGGGTGGTGGAGCAGGATTATTCGAAGATAAAGCAGGTGATAAGACTAAAATGTAGTGCCATAGAGCATGTAAAAATAATAACATAGATAAAAGAAAGCCAAGAGAAATGGGTAAAGGATCAAAGAAAGATTGTTTTGTTTTGTTTTGTTTTGTTTTTAAGGGTGTGTTACAGAACAGGAGGAGTCCTGGTATGGCGCTGTGGGTTAATGCACCAGACTGCAAAGCCATTTGAACTGCAAGGTTGGTGGTTCAAGCTCACCAGCTGCTCCTTGGAAACCCTATACAGGGTCGCTATGGGTCAGAACTGATTTGATGGCACTTCACAACAACAGCACAGGAAGTGCTGAAAATAGGATGGAGAACAAGCTGGAGATAGACAACAAACGCAAATACTGCTAGAAGCCCCAGTCACCAAGTTTATGCTTGAAAGCAATAGGCTACTTATTTATAAAATTTATTGTGACTGAGTGCTTATGGTAATTAGCTTCCATGATCTTGTTGTAGCAATGATTTTCAACCTGTTTTCGCATTGTAAGACAGTAATTCACACAAATAGGGTTAGCCCATCTGCTTATATGCCTATCCTGGTTATTTTCTTCTAATCTGAGTTATTATTGATCACATCTAAAGTGGACACTGTTTCAACTAACTGAGGTTAAAAAAAAAACTTCTGATTTTATTCTTAAATTAGTATTAACCCTGAGTTAATAATTTTGAGTTTTAAGCTTACTATAATATAGTGTTGTTATTAAAGTGCTGTTAAAGTTGGTTTCGACTCATAGTGATCCTGTATAGGGTTTCTGTGAAGTGGCTGGATTTGAACCATCAACCTTGTGGTTGGCAGTCACCAGAGCATAGCAGTGATAAATTTATAGGCTATTATTGCTCTTGTATCCTTTTGAGTGAAAATGGCTATGTCGTGATGGTTGTTAAATGCCATAGAGTTAGTCCTGACTCATAGCAACCCTGTGTAGGGTTTCCAAGGAGCAGCTGGTGGGTTTGAATTGATGACCTTGCAGATGGCAGTCCAGTGCTTATCCTACAACTCCATACCATGACTCTGAAAGTGCCTATAAGAGGTCTTTATAAGAAAATGAACTTAAAAGAAAATTTAGGCCTTATTTTTATTCTTGTAGGTAAGTAAGAGGTTTTTACTTACCAAAGGAATTAATATATCAGACTTATTTTGAATGTAATTGTCTAAAGCTGAAAAACCAAACCCACTGCCATCAAGTGATTCCAATCTTTGTGACCATGAGGACAAAGCAGAACTATTCCTTAAGGTTTCTGAGACTATAATTCTTTACAGAAGCAGATTTCTTCATCCTCCTGCAGAGTGGCTGGTGGGTTTGAACCTCTAACCCTTTAGTTGGTAGCCCAATGCTTAACCCACTGCACCATGAGAAAAAGCCCAACAAACCCATTGCCAATGAGCCAATTCTAATTCATAGCAACCCTGTATAGCATTTCCAAGATTGTAAATCATAATGGGAACAGACAGCCTCATCTCTCTTCCACAGAATGGCTGGTGAGTTTGAACTACTGACATCACAGTTAGCCATCCAGTACTTATCCTACATCACCATCAGGGCTCCTTGTAAATTATCTAGAAGAGTAGAATCTCTGGGTGATGAGTATCTATCTACTCTTAACAAGTATTGAATACTAAGCAAATGGAAATGTCCTAGAAAGAGAGCCAGAGTGGACCTAAAGGTACGAGAAAGCTTTATTTCAGGCAACTAAAATAGTAACACATAATGTTGAATATTTCAAGGATTCTAGCTCTAAAGAATCAATTATATATGAAAATTGTTATTTTCTCTGAGATTTGATCCACACTACTGTTTTGACAGTCCTGGCGTGGTGCTGTGGGTTAATGTGCTAGACTGCAAAGGTTGGCAGTTCAAGCTCACCAGATGCTCCTCAGAAACCCTATCCAGGGTTGCTATGGGTTGCAACCGACTTGATCTTAACAACAACTGTTTTGGCAAAAATGTATGTTATTGTTAGGTGCCTTTGAATTGATCCTGACACATAGCATCCTTATGTATGATAGACCGAAACACTACCTAGGTCCCTGTACCATCCTGACAATTGTTATGTTTGAGTCCATTGTTGTTCCACTGTGTCAGTCCATCTTGTTAGGAGGTTTTCTTTTGCTCGCTGCCTTCTACTAAGTATGATGTCCTTTTCCAGTAGCTGGTCCCTCCTGGCAACGTATCCAAAGTAGGTAAGACTAAATCTGGCCATCATCACTTCAAAGAGCATACTGACTGTACTTCCTCCAACACAGATTTATTGTTCTTCTGGTGGTCCCTGGTACTTTTAATAAATAGTCTTCATCAACACAATTCAAATATATGTCAATTCTTTGGTCTTCCTTACTCATTGTCCAGCTTTCACATGCATATGAGGCAGTTCAAAATACCATGGCTTGGGTGATGAGCATCTTAGCCCTGAAAGTGACATCTTTGTTCTTTAATACTGTAAAGAGGTCTTTTGCCCAATGCAATCTGTCCTATGATTCCTTTCAGGAGCATGGATTATGGATCTAAGTAAAATGAAATCCTTAACAATATCCATCTCTTCTGTTTATCATGATGGTGTTTATTGGTCCATTTGTGAGGGTTTTTGGTTTCTTTACATTGAATTATAATTAGTACTAAAGTCTGCATTCTTTGATATTGTCATCAGGTGCCTCAAGTCCTCTTTGCTTTCAGCAAGTCAGGTTGTGTCATTTTGCAGATTGTTAATAAGTGCTCTCCAAGACTGATGCCTGTTCTTCATATAGTCCAGCTTCTCAGATTATTTGCTCAGCATACAGATTGAACAAATATGCTGAAAGGATACAACCCTGACAACACACCTATCCCCTAGTTCTGTTCCAGAAACTGCCTGTTGGTCCATGGACAGGTTTTGAATGAGCGCAATTAAGTGTTCTGGAATTCCATTCTTTGCAGTGTTATCCATAGTTTGTTATGGCCCACAAAGTCAAATGCCTTTGCAAAATGAAATTGTTAAGATAATTTCCAAATTCTGTTGGAGCCAATTTTCTTTGGAATAGGCACAGATTTCTCGACATAGATTAATGAATGCTTCCAGCACTATTTCAGTTGGTGTGCCGTCAATTGTGTATGTCATCAATTCCTGGAGCCTTGTTTTTTGTCAGTGCTGTCATTACAGCTGGAACTTCATCCTTCAATACCACTGGTTCTTGATCATAAATGGTTGAACTTCAACCATTTCTTTTTGGTACAGCCACTGTGTGTTGCACCATTTGTCTCTGTCAGTTTGTCATATTAGAGTGGCTTGCGTGTTGCAGGGAAACTGGAAGCTATGCCACTGATATTTTAAATACCAGCAGGGTCAACCATGGTAGCCAGGTTTCAGATTAGCTTCCAGACTAAGACAGGCTAGGAAGAAAGAAAGGTTAACTATTTCTAAATGTTTAGTCTCCGAAAACCTTATGACTAGCCACAGAACATTGTCAGATATATTTCCAGAAGATGAAAACATGAAGAAAAGCACCAGAATATTGTGTTACAATGCAGGAAGATGAGCCCTTCAGGTAGGAAGACACTCAAAATGTGACTGGGAAGAGCTGCTGCCTCAAGGTAGAGTTGACCGTGATAACAGGAATGAAGTCAAGCTTTCCGGACCTTTATTTGCTGATGGGACGCAACTCAAAATGAGGAGAAGCAACTCAAAATGAGGAGAAACAGCCGTAAACATCCATTAATAAATGGAACATAGAATGTAAGAAGTATGAATCTAGGAAAATGGAAAGTTGTTAAAATGGAACTGGAATGCATAAAGATTTATATCCTAGGTATTAGGAATGGTTTTGCATTCATCATCAAAAAGAATATTTCAAGATTGCTGTCTGTGATAGGTTAATATCCATATACCTACTAGGAAGACCAGTTACTATTATTCAAATTTACACACCAACCACTAAAGCCAGTGGTGATGACATTGAAGAATTCTACCAATTCTTTCACTCTGAAATTGATAAGAGATGGAATCAAGATGTATTGATAGTTATTGGTGATTGGAATGCAAAGGTTGGAAACAAAGAAGGGTCAATAGTTAAAAATATGGCCTTGAGTGATAAAAATGATGCTGAAGATCACGTGATAGAATTTTTTAAGACCAGTGATTTAGTTATGCAGATACCTTTTTTAAACAACATAAAAAAATGACTATACACATGGACCTCATCAGATGGAATACTCAGAAATCAAATTGACTACATCTGTGAAAGAGATTGTGGAAAAGCTCAATATCACCAGCCAAAGTGAAGAGAACTTAAAATACTGATGATGATCAAAGACCCAGCCTTCAGTATATGTTAAACCTTAATGTAAAGAAAGCAAAAATCCTCACCACTTGACCAGTAAATAATATCATGAAAAATGGAGAAAAGATTGAAGCAGTCAAAGCTTCATTTTACGTGGATCCACAATCAATAATACTCTTGGAAGCAGCAGTCATGAAATCAAACACGTATTGTATTAAGCAGATCTGCTGCAGAAGACTTCTTTGAAGTGTTCAAGAGCAAGGGTTTTAGTTTGAAGACTAAGGTACACCTGACGAAAGCCATGGTATTTTCAATAGTGTCAGATGCATGTGAAAGTTGAACAATGAATAAGACTTTAGAATAATTGGTACATTTGAATTATGGTATTGGAAAAGAATATTGAAAGTACCTTGGGCTGCAGAAGAGCAAAGAGAAATGTTGGAAGAAGTACAGTCAGAATGCTCTGTAGAAACCAGGATGGCGAGACTTCATCTCTTATAATTTGGACATGTTATCAGGATGGACCAGTCTCTGGAGAAGAAAATCATGCTCAGTTAAGTGGATGGTCAGCAAAAAAGAGACCTCAAGGAGATAGATTGACACAGTGGCAGCAGCAGTGGACTCAAGCATAACAACAATTGTGAGGAAGGTGCAGAACCATGTGTATTTCATTCTGTTGTACTTAGGATTGCTATGGGTTGGAATCGACTTGACAGCACCTAACAACAACAAATATGTGTTCCTTCCATCATCTTTTGATGCTTCCTGTGTCAGTCAGTATTTTGCCCGTACAATATTGCATCCTGAGGTTTGAGTTCTTTTCTTCATTACTTTCGGCTTGAGAAATGCTTATCATGTTCTTATCTTTTAGTTTTCTAACCCCAGGACTTTGCACATTTCATTATAATACTTTATTTACATTGTCATCTTGAGCTGCTCTTTGAAGTTTTCTGTTCTGCTCTTTTGCTTCATCATTTCCTTTATTTGGTTTAGCTACTCTACATTTAAGGCTCTCTTCACCACCACCACCACCACCACCACTCTATGGTTAGGAATACTGTTGTGGACACTGTAGGATAAAACAGTGGGCCTCAATATTGGTTTGAACCACAAGGTCAGTGGTTCATACTTACCACTCACTCTTCAAACTCACCAGTCACTCCTCAGAAACCATATACAGGGTTGCTATGAGTCTGAACCAACTTGACACTACTTAACAACAACAACTTGACATTCAAGGGCAAGTTTGAGAGTCCCTTCTGATATCACTCTTAAGACATTTTTCTTTCCTGTCTTATTAACAACCTGTTGCTTTCTTCATGTATGATGTTCTTGATATCATCCACAACTTTTTCTTGTCTTCGATCATTAGTGTTCAGTATGTCAAATCTGGTCTTGAAATGATCTCTAAATTCAGGTGTGTTATACTCTTATTATATTTTGGCTCTCATGGATTTTTTTTAAACTTCAGCCTGAATTTGGATATGAGCAATTGATGGATGGTCTGTTACACAGTTGTCTCCTGGTCTTGTTTTGACTGATGACATTTTGCTTTTCCATGATCTTTTCCCACAGATGTAGTTTAATTGATTCCTGTTTGTTCCATTTGATAATGTTGTTTGCTGCATGTATTATTGAAAAAAGGTATTTGCAATGAAGTCATTAGCCTTGCAAAGTTCTTGTCATGCAATCTCCAGCATCATTTCTGTTACCAAGGCCTTATTTTCTATCTATCAATCTTTAGTTCTCACTGATTCCATCTTTTGCATTCTAATCACCAATAATTATCAATCCATCTATATTACATGGCTCGATCAATTTCAGACTGAAGAGGTTGGTAGGATTCTTCAGTTTCTTCATCATTTACTTTGGTGGTTCGTGTGTGAATTTGAATTGGCAGTTATTCACCGGTTTTCCTTGTAGACATATAGATGTTATCCTATCACAGACAGAATTATACTTCAAGATAGATTTTGAAAAATGTTATTTTTGATGATAAATGTGGCACCATTTTTCTTCAGTTTGTCATTCCCAGCATAGTTAACCATATAATTGTCTAATTTAGAATGGCCAAATACCTGTTCCTTTCAGTTCACTAATGCCTAGGATATCTATCTTTATGTGTTCCATTTCATTTTTGACAATTTCCAATTTTCCTAGGTTTGTACTTCATGCAGTCCACATTCCAATTATTAATAATTACTAACTTCATTTTGAGTGGTGCCCCCTCATGATGCAAATGAAGGTTCCCGAAAGTTGACTCCATTCACATCATTAAAGTCAACTCTACTTTGAAACTTTTCCTAAGTTGGATTTTTTAGTGCCATCCAACCTGAGGGGCTCATCTTTTGGCATTTTCTCAACCAGTATTTCACTGTAAAGTAAGTTTTCAATGGCTATTTCCTTAGAAGTTCCCTCAGAAGTGGTCTAACTATTCTTCTTCCTAGTCTGTTCTTAGTTTGTAAGCTCCATTAAAACCTGTCCACCAAGAGTGACCCTGCTGGTATTTGAAACACCAGTGGCATAGCTTCCAGCATGACAGTAATGAACAAGCCACCACAGTGCAGCACACTGACAGGCCTGTGGGGTACAGGAACAAATATAAACTAGTATCTTAACCTGAAGTTCTGTGCTCAGTTTGGACAGAAAATCCAGAACTCTGATGGTGGTTAATATATCAGGAAACCTCGATGAATAAGGGGGAAATTTTTTTCCATTATCTTTTTATTGCAATTTTCCATGAACTTTTTGAAACCCATAATAAAGCATTGTATAGTGGAAAGAATAAGTCAGACATAATGTATGGTTCCCTCTCAAACTAGTTCTATGTCTTGGCCAGTGCGGTGTCTATACCTGAGTTTACGGGTTTTGTTTTGTTTTGTTTTAATGAGGTAATAAAGTTAAAGGATAGATGTTCAGGAAACTGCCAGTGTTATTAGAATAATCAAACTCACAATAATGTTTCATTTATTACCCTTTATCAAGAATGGAATTGTAAATATAAAATTTTTAGGTTACTGAAGTTTATTCTTTTTAGTCATCAGAACTTTAAAAGTTCATTTTGTTTGCATAGCTTTCTAAAATTTTATCTGCTATAAATGTAGTATATTGAGGCATTCAGATGTTGTTTTGGTGGCTGACATAAGGTGTGCTGTTTCCCTTTAGGTAGTTCTAAGGCAAAACACTGTTTTTCTACAGATAGCATGTAGTCTTCACATTAACAATCATCACTATAACCAAGTAGTAGAAGTAAAGCCTTGACATTTGACTGCTATTTGTAATTGTTGTTGTTAAGGGGCATTGAGTCCATTATGACTCACAGCAACCCTGTATAGGGTTTCCAAGGAGCGGTTGGTGGGTTTAAACTGCCAACCTTGCGGTTAGCAGTGTAGTGCTTTCCTACAGCGCCACACCTGGACCCCAATCTTAATTGCTGTTGTTAAGTGCCATCAAATCGGTTCTGACTCATAGTGACCCTGTGTAGGGTTTCCAAGGAATGGCTGGTAAGCTTGAATTGCTGCCAACCTTGTGGTTCAAACCGACCTTGAAGTCCACTGCATTGACCCACTGGGATACAGATGTTAAGAACTTTTTGATTATCTCCTGGGAGGTTTGAAATTGTTAGCAAAGGAGAAAAGAAGTTATAATGAGATTTGATTATTAGGTCTTACACATTCAAATAAACAACATTAGAATTCAGCAATGTCTGAGATCAAAGTTTCTTATATATTCTTCCTTACCAATGTGTATGTGAATGTTGGACAGTGAATAAGGAAGAGTGCAGAAGAATTGATGCATTCGAGTTATGGTGTTGGAGAAGAATATTAAAAGTACCATGGACTTCCAGAAGAACAAACTAATCTGTGTTGGAAGAAGTACAGCCAGGATGCTTCCTAGAAGCCAGGATGGTTAGACTTAGTCTCTCATACTTTTGATATATTATCAGGAGGGACCAGTACCTGGAGAAGGACGTCATGCTTGGTAAGGTGAAGAGTCAGTGATAAAGAAGAAGACGCTCAACGCAATGAATTGGCACAGTGACAGGAGCAGTGGGCTCAAGCATCACAACAGTTGTGAGGATGACTCAGGTCCAGGCAGTGTTTTGTTGTGCTTGAGTCACAAGTGACTTAAGAGTACCATAACAACAACAACAACCAATAAGTCATGAATCTTATACTTGGAGGCAGAAAGTTTTGATTAAGACAAACTTCCAACTAGATTTGGACTTTGTTGTGTTATTTACTTCAAAAAGTTGTTTTAGCAGGTAGTTCAATATGGTTATATTTATTCAGTTTGTCTTTTCATGAGAATTTTTCCTAGATAGTTTGTAGTATAAACAACAATATAGCAAAAGTTAGTTAACCGAGTTTAGTTAGCATTTTGTTCATTGGTATTTATTTTCATTAGTTGATATCTATTTTTAAACTCAGTTTGCATTTGTTTGTATTATATAATATTAACATATTTGATTACAGAGCACATGATGATTGAGCAAAACATGTTTTTCCCTAATAACCTACTATGTAGGTTTTTTGATGAATGGTTTCATGGCATCTCCAGTTAATTGAAGAAATCCTTTTCATCCATTAATATTTTTAAAACCTCTGGAACCTGTTGCCATTTGTTTTGAACCATGCCTCTGAGGTTAGATAGTCTCTTACCCTTCCTGTCTTACTTCAGTATTATGAACATCCTTGTTCCCTTCATTATCTTCCTCCTCTCAAGCCTAGCACAGAGTTAGTAAATAAATATTAGCTTTTCATTTTAAATATCTTCAATAATCATTCCTTCTCTGCCCTTACATATACATAAGCTCTCTGTTCAAAGAGTTCTGTTGCTGGTTTTATTCTCAAAATTGTCATCCTTTTTGCCTCCATTTCTTAACTACTTGTTACCTGTAGATAGACAGGGAGGTTGGCAGTGGGGAGTAATTGTTGGATAGCAGTTGCAGCCGTTTTGGCCTTGTGCTAATCCCGTAGAAGTGCCCATAGTCTGTCTTCATAAAGAGAGAGACTTGTAGTGGAGTAGATAGACTAGAACGATAGCTAGCCAACAAAGAGGCGTCTTCATTCATTCAGGCAAAAATGATGAAGTAAACAGACTCTGAGGGACTGGAAAAGATGGAAGGAATGTACCTTTACTGTGGTTAAGAAAAAGAAGATTGAAAATAGGGTATGGAAGTTGGAAGGAAGAATGGTTGATATGGTAAGAGGAATAGAGGAGTGTGGGAAACCTTAGGGTTTCTGAGGCTGTAAATCTACAGAAGCTGGCTGTCTCATCTTGCTCCAGTGGAGCTGTTGGTGGGTTTGAACCACCGATCTTTTGGTTAGCATTCTAACACTTAACTCATTGTAACACCCACTACAGTCCTTAAAGTGACCACAGACCATGGATAATTCTGTTTATTTTAAAGATTGTCTTAATTAGCTTTGCCTAAATGTCTTATCTTAAAATCTCTGGTCATTTCCTTTTTCAGATTTTCTTTTAGATGTTGGTTTGAGTATGTGGTCACAGAGATCTGTTCTTTTAAATGTCCTGTCCTAAGTAGGTCGACTAGCTTTCTTTCCAACTTATTAGTGCAATGACTTGTTCTTGAGTGCTGTTGAGTCTATTCCAGCTCATAGTGACCCTGTCTGTATAGGGTTTCTGAGGAGCACTTGGTAGGTTTGAACTGCTGACCTTGTGGTGTGCAGTCCATTGCTGATCCTACAGTGCCACACCAGGAGTCCTATAGTGCTTACATTGTCTATTTTTGTTAATCAGGCAAGAACAGTTCTTTGTCTTGGAGCCTAGCACACTGGTTCCTGCTCAGTGTTGTTACATTTTACAGAAGCCCACAAGCTATTCTCTGGGAGAAAGATGTGGCAGTCTACTTCATTAATGATTACAGCAAACCCTGTAGGGCAGTTCTGCTCTATCCTGTTGAGTTGCTATGAGTTGGAATGGACTCTACAGCATGGGTTTGGTTTGTTTCAATTTCGGAGATTTTCTCCTTAGCTAGGATGGTAAATAAAGAGCTCTGGTGGTTACGAATCGGGCTGTGAACTGCAAGGTCAGCAGTTCGAAACTACCAGCTGCTCAGTGGGAGAAAGATGAGGCTTTCTGCTCAAGATTTACAGCCTCGGCTGTATGGTAATTGTCAGAATATGTATGTTGTGGCTCAGTGGATGTCTTCCTAGAGAGCCCTGGGGTGGCACTGTGGGTTAATGCACTGGACTGCAAAGTCAGTTTGAACCACAAGGTCGCTATGGGTTGGAATCGACTCAACAGCACTTAACAACAACAACGTAACTTTTATGGAATAATAAGCATAAACCACAGGTTATCCCAGGCAAACCAGGATAATTATCTAAAGCTAACACTGGGATGCTTTCTGTATACAAGCTCACCACTACTACTTGCTGTCTTTCTCCATCAGTAGACACAATATCATCATAAAATCACTTCTTAAGGATCATCTACAGAACTTGATTCTTTAAAGAAAAGCAGTGTGTTATGTTGTTGACCGAGGTGACCTTCCCACTTGTATGCAAAAAGTCTATTTCAAACTTCTAAAAAGCAGTATTTAACCTTACTGAGTTAAAAATGAAATGCAATTGAGTAAAAACATTCTTATTTTTAGTAAAAACAGTAAGACTTTAAACAGGCATTTTTAAATCCTGTTTTCCCTAATATTTCCCTAATAGTTGTCATCTGCTGTTGACTTACAAAGTGTTGGGTAGGTTAGTCTATGTATGAAGTTGTGAATAGACACACATGCAAGCACACACAGACTGTAGTCATGTTCTCTTTGCTATGACTCCATCACTTTCACAGTCAAATACCATCAGATGGGTATGGAGAAATCCGATACATATAAGTCAGTGAAAGATGGTGCCTATGGTATTAATATACTTACCCTCAAACTTGTGGCAACTACTTTTCATCAAGCTATCTTTAGTTCTTGGTATATCCTAATTTTAGGAGTCTTTGCTTTGTACCACAGCATTGCTGCAGGCTTTTTTTTATATATATATAAATTACTAGCTCATTGATTAGTGGCAGCAACAATGGGCTCAAGTATACTACAGGACCAGTAGTGGTTCATTCTGTTGTGCATAGCGTCATTAGGAGTCGGAACTAATTCCATGGCACCTAATAACAGTTAGCTCATTGATTTAGTTTGAGATGTAGGTTTCTCATGCCTTTTTTTCTGATAAACCTGTGTTTAAATGTAATATATTGTGCTTATTGTTACTAATAAAGTAATTTCACATGCAAAGTTAAGAGTGGAATTTAACATTTCTGTCTTAACCTTTATCTAGAACTGTCAAGTAATCCACCCCTGGCTACCATCCTTATTCCTCCTCATGCTCGGATTCAAGCAGCTGCTTCAACCCCTACAAATGCCACAGCAGCCTCAGGTGAGGATACATAAGTCTCTTCTGTGAATGCATAATCTGCTGGAAAAGACAACATGCTCATCTCCATGTCATTTTATTTGATAAATATGTACAGGTATCAAAAACCTAACATAGCCAAATGAGTAGATATAATAAAACTTTGATTTTATTTCCTAAAGGCACACCAGGACTACATAAATACTATATACAGATAAACCATAAATATCCATCATTTTAATTGTTGTTTTAAAAATCATGCTTTCCGTATTATTTCTTGATTACTATGCATCCAGTGAGATACTTATAGCAGAACACCATCTGTACAAATAAAATGTTTTGGAAGATACTCACTTTAGTCCATCACATTGAAGGTAACTTATACTAGTATAGTGGAACAATAAAGTTTTAAGAAATATAAACTGTAGAATGGTGTAATTTTATCATTCAAAAAGGATAACACTACAATGCAAATACCTTTAAGATTTAGATTTATATGTGACTAGACTGTAGGAGTTCTGGTGTAGTACTGTAGGATAAGCACTGGACATCAAGCTCGCTTTAAACTGCAAGATCAGTGGTTCAAACTTACTGATTGTTCCTTGGAAATGCTATTATACAGGGTTGCTGTGAGTTGCAAACTGACTCATTGGCCCTAACAATATGTAGAATAAGCAGTGGACTGCTAATGCAAGGTCGGTGGTTCAAACCCACCAGCCACTTCTTGGAAACTATTCAGAGTTGCTATGAGTCAGAACCAACTCGATGGCACTTAACAACAAAACAACAACAGACTCATCTACCAAAAATAAATAAAAATTTCCACATGGATTTCCAGGTTAGATGTAGAATATTCTGTTGGTCTCTTAGCTTGGTTTAGTGAGAATCACGTTCTTTACAGATATTAAAAAAATACCCAGTACTTGAGTGAAATTTCCCCCAAAGAATGGCTGGATACATTTTAAAGTGAAGTTAGAAATGTAATTGTGGCGATTATGGCTTCCCCATTCCCACCAAAACATGGAGTCAGACGCAACCTTCATTTTCACTTAGTTTTGTATCACAGTCAGTTGGACCAGACCCATTTTTACCTAAAGACATTTATGCTGAAGGAGATGAAAACCTTTCATTACTAGTTCTTAGCACTCTATAGTAAAGGTTCATCTTTCTAAATGTCTCCTCTTACCTGGTATGTAAAGTTTTCCTATATAAATCTTTTAAAACAGTCTTGCTAACTCAAATTCATGTCCTAGTTTTCAGAAAAAGTCTGTGGGGAAAGTCTGTTTTCTAGTTTAGTTTTATCATCAAGTGCTAGATTGAGGAAGTCGCTTGAACTCTTGCTAGTTTTCTCAGTCTGTAAAATGGAATGATAGTTTTGTCCTAGACTGATGTTGTAAAACATCATTCTTGGGCTATGCAAGAATTATCAACTTAAAAATTAGCCTGCTATATTTAGGCAAGAGTCCTGGTGTGGCACCGTGAGTTAATGCATTAGACTGCAAGGTCGGTTTAAACTGCAAGGCCGGCTGTTTCAAGCTCACCAATCACTCCTTGGAAACCCTCTACAGGGTCACTACGAGTCAGAACTGACTGAAATTAACCTACCCCTAATATGCAGTTTGAACTGCAAGGTAGGCGGTTCGTGCTCACCACTTGCTCATCAGAAAATCTGTACAGGGTCGCTATGGGTCATAAGCGTCTTGACGGCACTTAACAAGAACAATATAGGGTCAGTGTGGTGCTGTGAGATAATGCGCTGGACTGCGAAGTCTGTGGTTCTTACTTAACAGCTACAACTTGGAAACCCTAGACAGGGTCTCTATGGGCCAGAACTGACTCCACAGCACTTAACAACAATACAGGGTCACTATGGGTCGGATCAACTATCAACACTCATGGAAGCAGCAGTCAGATCAGACGACATATTGCATTAGGCAAATCTGCTGCACAAGAGCTTTTTAAAGTGTTGAAGAGCAAAGATGTCAGCATGAGGACTAAGGTGCGACTGACCCAAGCCATCGTATTTTCAGTAACCTTGTATGCTTGCGAAAGCTGTACAGTGAATAAGGAAAACCGTAGAAGAATTGATGCTTTTGAGTTATGGTGTTGGAGGAGAATATTGAAAGTGTCATGGGCTGCCAAAAGAATCAATAGATCCGTTTTGGAAGTAGTGTAGCCAGAGTGCTCCTTGGAGGCCAGGATGGTCAAACTTCGTCCCATACTTCAGACATATTGTCAGGAGGGAACAGTTGCTGGAGACGGATATCATGTTTGGTAAGGTGGAGGGTCAGAGAAAAAGAGGAAGACCCCCAACTAGATGGATTGGCTAAGTAGCAGCATTGATGGACTCAAGCATGGCAGCAGTAGTGAGGTTAGCCCAGGATCGGGCAATGTTTTGTTCTGTGCACAAGGTCGCTATGAGTCAGTACCGACTCAATGGCACCTAACAACAACAACAACAACAACGAGTTGGAACCGACTCCATGGCACACCACCGTCACCACCACCAATGTAACGGCTGGAGTCCTGTTGTGACACTGTAGGATAAGCACTTGACCACAGGGTCGGTTTGAACTGCATGGTTGGCAGTTCAAACTCACCAATCATTCCTTGGAAACCCTGTACAGGGTCACTATGGGCCAGCACCAACTTGAAAGCACTTAACAGCAATGTGATGGCTGGAACTGTGATTGCCTTGGCAGGGTCAGACCAAATCATTTCACAGGCTTTATAGGGCCACATTCCCCACCCTTGACTTAAACAAATTTAACATAATTACTGGCCCGAGTTAGATTCTCTTGATTGCTCAGAACCTTAGTCTAAACTAACATACTTGCTTTAAGAGTTTTATTAGCATTCCTTATTTAAATTGATTTAAATAAGAATTGTAGTTGATAAATTCTGCATAATTTAAAATAATTGTCTTTATGTGTGATAATTGAACAAGTTAATGGCTACAGCTAAGTTTTTTTGTTTTAGTTTGGTTTGACAAATTGCCTAATAGGAGCCTAGGATAGTCTGACTTTTATGTTGCTTTGATACTCTTCAGTAGTTACAAAAACATATATCATTGCCATTTATGAGGCGACTTCAAAAAGTTTATGGAAAAATTGTCTTTTCATTCCATTTTCCCATAAACTTTTTGAAGCCTTCTTGGATACATTCTTATAGCTATTAAAATTGGATTTTAACATAAAAATGCAAATTGGTATTGCACTTGGACCATGAGAGTCTACTTCAAAGTTGAAGTAAATAAGGTCATGAGGAAGTTACTAGAGGAATCATAGTGTGAAGTCAAGGCTAAAATTGGTTAAGAGAAATGCCTGCCTTGAATACCTCAATAGTTATGAAAGAGGATTTCTGAAATTGCTCTGAGCTTCCTAGTAGTTAAAGAAATGTTATCTGTTAAAATTACCTTTTGTCCATTAGATAAATAGCTAATGGCTAAGGAGAAGATGCATTTTCTAACTCTGTTATTTGGTAAATATTTCTCCCTAATGCCTTCAGATTTGGTGCTGTATAAGAGATATATATAGTAAATGAAATCCTCATCACTATCTCAGTAAAATGCAAGAGTGAGTTTCATATGGATACTTTTAAAGTGCTACTCAGTGCAAGCCAAATACCAAACACTGACAAAGCACTTCTAAAGATCTACTCCAAATGCATAAAGAAATAAACTACCAATCCACGCAATCATAGACTTTGATCTATATTTCAAATTGTCAACATCAGATTTTCTAATCCTCCTCTGTAACTGAATCACCACAGTAATACACCCCTGAAATGACCAAGAGTGAATTAATTTCAATATGTACATTTAAGTAATTACATTAGTTGACTTAATTAACTTAAAGCAACTTAATGGAGAACATAAAACAAAAAATGTATTTTAGAGCTGGAGTCACTTTCAGTTTGTAATCGCAAAACAGAAAGCAGATGAATACTTAGATGTTTTTGGTAGCTCCAGGCCACCAAGTCATCTAAAACATGTTTTAAGATCACTACGGTACAAATTCAAAAAAGAAACATGACCTTGTAAATATCATCTGACCTGTTGGGCCATTTCTACTGGTGCTCAGCATCATTGAAGTCCAGGCTCTGTGGAAAATTTTCAAAAGACAAGCTCCTAGATTACTGTCTCAGAAGCCTTTATGTTGTTTATACCTGACTTTAATAAGAAGGTACTTTTCAAGGTTTATAGTTTATCTAGGAACAAAGCTCAATCCCAAAGTATCTGAGATAAAAGCAGATCAAAGGAGATTGATGGAGTTGTCAGATGGAATTGCACTAACTGTTATCATCATGAAATAAGCTTTGGATTTTAGTCAGCTTCTGTTTTAACCAAAGCTTTTAAATGATCTCAGGTATTAAATTTTGTTAAATGTTAAATAAGTCTGTTGTATGCAAAACTTTGATTTATTTTACTCCAGTGGAAAAGCAAAGAAAGTAAACTTTTTCTTTTTCAGATTGTGGTCTAAAGTTGTGTTGAGATTACTGTAGGAAGATGTGGTTAATTCCTATTCTCTAGTCTCTCCAAAAGAACTTTGATTAGTATAGTAAAAACATTACAGTAATTGTTATTGTTCTCTCCTTTCCTAAATATGATAAAGGTGACGCATTTGTCAAGTTTGATGATATATAAATACTGATGACACTACTTTCGCAGATCTTGAAACTCTCACTTCCTTGTGTTGTATTTAAGGCTCAGGTAGTGATTTCAGGTAAATTGATAAAGATGTGTTAGAAAGTATTACAGTCAGAGTTCACTGTGCTGGACTGCAAAATCAGTTTGAACTGCAAGTTTGGTGGATCAAGCTCCTCGGGAAGTCAGAACTGACTCAACGGCACTTAACAACAATAACAATACTGATGTGGGGCTGTAGGATAAGCACTGGACTGCTTAGCTGCAGATTTTGTAAATTTAGTTAAAGTGGGATTGTTGTTAAGTGTCTTGGAGTCAGTTTCAACTCATAGCAATCCTGTATAGGGTTTCCAAGAAATGGCTGGTGGATTTGAACTGCCTACCTTGCAGTTAGAAGTCCAGTGCTTATCTGAATAGAAATGATTATTTTATTACAAACAAGAGCAAATCTGATTTGATTTAATTCATTGTGGAATTTTCATTTTTATATGTTGTTGTTGTTAAGTGCCATCGAGTAGGTTCAGACTCACGGCAACCCTGGATAGGATTTCCAAGGAGCAACTGTTAGTTTGAACCACAGATCTTGTATTTCAGTGCTGTATCCTCCAGTGCCACACCATAGCTAGTCGGAAAAAATTATGCAATTTATGGACATTGGTGGACATTTCATTTATTGTAGGGGCAATCTAATCAACCATTTTGGTAACTATCCCTAAATGAGTGTTTGTTAAGTAGGTGGTTGTTATTATGTGCTGTGGAGTCAGTTCCCACTCATAGCGACCCTGTACAGGGTTTCCGAGGCTGTAAATCTTTACGGGAGCAGAAAGCCTCATCTTTCTCCCGTGGAACAGCTGGTAGTTTCGAACTGCTGACCCTGAGGTTCACAGCCCGATTCATAACCACTACGCTACCAGAGCTCCTTTCTGCTTAGCATAAGAGAACTAAAATACCCTCATTGCTAGAGAGAGAACAACTTCTGGGTTTGTTTTTTATTGTCACCAGCCTTCATGGAGCTCTGAGAGAAATGGCTCTTGGAAGTTGCTCACCCCTGTTGATCCACCTCTGTTCTTGTTCAGTTCTTAGGGTAAACTCTGGGGTAGAAAATTTGGTCAGCAATGTGAGGGGGCTTCAAACAGTTCATGGGGAAATTCCATTATCTTTTAATTCCATTTTTCCATGAACTTTCCAGGCAGCAGTCTCTTGTCCACTGAGATAGAGAGCCAGTCTAGACACATTTAGATGGTGCATAAATGCTCATGGTGACTGGGAAATAATAATGTATCTTAAAAACAAGCTGGAGAGATTTAAGGTTAGTTGTAAAGTTGTGCATATTTCCAAAAGAATGAGGCAAAGTATGTCTGCTGCCAAGACATTTGACTAGAAGGTTTTTTATTGAATTGAATAAATGAATTAATACTACACTGCCTTTTTATCCTGGTCATTTGTCTCCTAGTTCTATGAATAATGAAGAGTGACTGCACTTAGAAAGTAATGAAGAGTGACTGCACTTAGAAAGTAAACAGCTGAATTTGACTTACACACTGTCTCTGCCTATCAACATTGTGACCCACGTCACTTTCACTGCCACCACCCGTTCACCCACTTAAGCAGATGGCATATTATACCATGGTTGAGAATTTTTAGTAAGTTTTCTCAGCTGTGCATCATTTATTTATTTCAAGTGAGCTAGACTCCAATTATTTTGCATGTAGAAATTTTGCATATAGAAATTTAGGACAAAAATGACATCATTATGGCCTCTGTTAGGAACTTGATGCCTCGGAGTTCTATCCTTAGCATCACTATGGAATTGCAGGTTGTCATTTTTACCTCTGAAATCACAAAAGAATATAATTTGTGTGAACAAATTTGTTTACATGAATTGTATTCTTTGTGAGTTGATAGACTGTGTTAATAGACTGCTGATTTTCCCGTATAAGAGAGGTTTGACAGAAACTGGCTCTGTAATGTATTCAGAGACATTATCTGCCCTGCACCAAGTCATGCCTAGGCACAGATTTAACTTTTAAGCACAGAGAAATTCTGATTTCACATCAGTGACCTAATTTAAAACAACATTCCAAAAACAACTTGAAAGGCCACACAGCTCACAGTGTCCAGTTGAGCCACTGGGCTTGTACTCTTCGGGCTGTTGATATAAGCATTGCTCACACACTCTGGGAACTTTTGATTTGCAGATGCTAATGCTGGAGACCGTGGACAGACCAATAATGCCGCTTCCGCATCAGCTTCCAACTCCACCTGAACAGTCCCAGGCAGCCAGCCAAGCAGGAAGAACCACCAGTTACTTGAGTGTCACTAAGCAACACTGGTCACGTTTGGAAAGAAAATTAAAAAGAGAAAAAAACAAAAAAAAAACCCTGTTCATTTTAGTGTTCAATTTTTTTATTATTATTGTTGTTCTTATTTAACCTTGTAAAATATCTATAAATACAAACCAATTTCATTGTATTCTCACTTTGAGGGAGATCCAGGGGGCGGGAGGGGCTGTGGGAAGGGGAAAGCAGAGCACTAGAACACACAATCTCTCTCCCACGACAATCTTTTTTTTTTTTTTTTTTAATCAAAGGTCTGCTGTTGTATACTTTAAAAACAGGACTCCTGCTTCATGCCCCTTCCACAAAAGAAGAAAACCTTGTTCTGTGCTGAAGTTTTTTTGAACTTTGTTTTCTTTTAAAGTCAAGTGTAAGACTTTGGTATAGTGCACAGCTTGAAATTGGTTGGGAGCTTAGCAGGTGTAGGTCAATGGGGACTTAAATGTCACTTGTAAAATGAATCCATATCCTCGGGTGTTTGAAGACTTGCCTTTGGCATGTTGTTGGCAGGCTTGGCAGCCAGAAAGGTATATGTGTATCATTCGTAACCCAGGGAGGTAGAGACAGTTTGAAACTCTTAAGAGTCTTTGCAGATTGCTTAGGTTCTGTGTGTGCTTCATCAACAGGAGTGGTGGAGAAGCTTGCATAGGAGGCGTCAGAGGAGGAGTGCCATAACTCTGACTGCTCTGAGGTAGATCTTCTTTTGCCTGACCAAAGTTCAAAGTTTAAAGTTTCTCTGCTAGTCTTCGCACAGTTTTAAACTAGTGACCTAGAAAGAGGCCAAGAAGGGTGTGGGCAGGCCACTCAGGCTACACAGGTCAAACGCAGATGAGCTGGAGGCACAGGACCAGCCAGAGGCCCTTGGGCAGATCTCACCACTGTGAATGACGTTTTCCAGATTTTTTCTAAAGTTGCTTCCCTTGGAAAGATACACTTGAGAGGACACTATAGTTAAATAATGTGAACTGTTAACAGTCTACTGGTTTATTTTTCATATTCTTAATTAAAAATTGAGCTTGCTGAAGTTGCCATAGTATACACATTTTAAATCCAGATCTAGAATCTGTATTTAATTTCAGCCTTTTAACCTCATGCTTTTAAATTTTTATTTATTGATGCGTGTCAGATAGGCCATTATGATTTTAGATGGTAGGAATATTGGAAACCACACATCAAAATGATATAAACAGTCACTCACTTGTACCTGCTGACTTTATAGGAAAGCTGATTATATAAATGTGTGTATATATGTTATATATACATATAGTCAGTGCTGCCTCTTTTTTTTTTTTTTTTTTTTGGTCTCCAGTATCAAAATTGATTGGTTGAAGCATGAGAAGAATGTTTTCCCCCCATGCCCAGTTTAGAGTATTCGTTCTGTTTTCTTTGTGTATTAGTGAATGGTGTAAAAATCAAAGTCTGTTAATTGAAGAAAAAGCAATATTCCTTGTAAAGCAAGGAGGATTGAAGGATGATGTTTGCAGTGAGAACAGATTTTCACAACTAGTTTTATACTTTTAAGGTTGGCATCTATGTGGGCCTTATATACTCTAAAATGAACCTTAGTCACCTTGGTGCTTATGGGCCATTACTTGACCTATGTATCTTTAAGGCACAATCAGTTGTACTTTACATGTTAAAGATTACTTGAGTGATGGCCGCCTTTCCCTCCTACCCACTCCCTACCCACACACCTTCCAAGGTTAGCTGAGCCCTAGTTTGTGTGGAACCTCCCTTCAGCCTCCTCATTGCCACCTTAGATCATGCTTGGGTCTTGCCCTCTTGGTGGTTTGTAAGTGGAGTCTCCCAGCAGCCCTCACACAGGCCCCAGCAGCACCCTGCCCTGCTCCTAAGGAAGCGGGAATCTCAGAGAGAGCCATGCTGCCTACTGAAGTGAACCAGTACCCTGAAAGACAACTGGGAGCCGTCTTAGCTTTCCCTCACTGTTCAACTAAGCTCTTACTAGGCCACAAACAGGGTTTCTTAAAACCTCTGGTTACATAAGATTTCATGAGAAAGGAGACACAGTCAAACCAAATCAAAGAAATTGAATTTTATTCTTCATATAATGAGCTTCTAAGAGCTAATTAAGATTTTAAAGCAGTCTGAATCAAAATATTGAGAGCATAATTCCTTAAAGGAAATGAATGGCTTACATAGACCATGCTCAGAAAGGATTTATAAAGAGTCTGGCAGAAATGCACCCGCTTTCAGACCAAACTGCCCAGCCAAACATTTGGACACAGACACTACTCTGGCTTTGGTAACCATTTGCTAGAGTCTGTAAACATTAGTGCTTGCTTTAGGAAACACTTCCCCACCACCACCACCTAATGGGGTAGGAGGAGAAGAGGAAAAGTGCTTTTCTCTCATTTTAGTGTGTGTGTGAGGGCTGAGGTGCCGTGATTTTTCCTTCTCAAGGATCATGATGGGATCACAGAACTCTTTTATACAAGTGAGATCCAGGTCTCTGAATATCTTTTTGTAAATAATAATAATAAAAAGCTCCTCACCAAATTCAAGCTTGTACATTATATTTTCTTTCAATGTTTTTAAATTTAAGTTTTATTGTTTTGTATGTAAATACGTGGACCCAGGAACTGTTATTAATGAGCAAAAGTTACTGTTCAGGGCAGTGATTCTGTTTAATAATCAGACAAAATGTAGATGAGCTTTTTAAAGCCATATAGTTTTAACTCTGTACAGTAGGTACCGGCCTGTATTATTGTAACAATAACTCTAGCAATGTATAGTGTATCTATATAGTTTGGAGTGCCTTCGCTTCCATGTGTTTGGGTTTTTTTGTTTCTTTGTTTTTCATTCTTTAAATTTTAATTCATTTCCCTGACCCATGTCTCCCTCACCCTCCTCCTTTACCTTTAAAATAATAGCTCACTCATAAAACAACATTGTTGTTTTAACACAGTTACATTTCTATAATACCATGCTCAGTGGTGGAAAGAAAAACCATGTTCAGAACCTCACATCTCCAAGCCCTGCCTTTGTTTGAGTTCTGAACATCTGTTTTCCTCCTCTGTAGCAGTTACCAGTTTCATTTTTTATGTAGTCCATTCAGGGACTCAGTCTAGTGCCAGGGAGCCCTAGAGCTGTGGAGAATATGGAAAAGATTCGATTTGCTCATCTCTTCCCTAGGCTCTAATCATGGGTCTTACAAACAGCAGATTTCTGGGAGCTTTCGATGTTCACTCTCCTCCTTAACCTACTTCCCTCCCAAAAGAGAGAGACAGAATTGGTTTTTATAAATCTGGGTTTTGCTGCGTCCATGGTCTAAAATGCTGTAGTGCAAGTATTAGCAGTCCCCGAGTGCCACCCTCGCCAAAGAGGCCTGTTGTTATGAACAAAAGGATTTCTTAGCCCACCCCCTCCCTCCTGCCAGCTCTATCTTGTTCAATGAAATGTCATTTTAATTTCTTAATAAAATCCATTTAATTCTTACTGTGTGCCCAATGTGAAGGACTTTTTTGAAAAAAAATAAAATAAAATTATTTGTTTTGCCTCCAAGTCCTCCATATAAGATGTTTTGAGTAGAAAACGAACTTTACCAAACCAAAGGTTGTTGTTGTTTTTGAAACATCGTGTGTTCATTCTAACAAGGCAGAGACTGCGCCTTCCTCCCAGTAACAGTGTTGTGTAATTTTTTAAGTCCTAGTTTTTAGGCACATTTTTGGTTTGTGTTTTGACAGTATACCTAACCAATCACCTTGTCTGCACCAATGCAAAGGTTCCTGAGAAGACTACGTATTATATTCTCTCTCCCCGTTCATAGAAAGACACTGGCGTTTCATTTATTTTCCATTTCCTTTTGAAAAGATTAACTTCGGAATCTTCCAAAGGAAGTTTGGCCCAGATCCCCAGGGATTTGGGGGGTTTTGTTTGTTTAAACCAAAATTGTATCTGATCCTATATGGGTTTGTGATCATCTAATCACAAAGCCAAACACCTTGACCCCCCCTATATAGGAAAATAAGCATACAATAAAACCTGTCTTTTTCTGGCAGAAACCTGAGCCGCTGAAAATAAAAGAGACAACTAGAAGCACAGTAGAGCCCCAGACTAAAGGTCTACCTTAGAGAAGCTTCTAAAGTAATCCCTGGGGTTTGGGTTAGTCAAGTCTGTTGCTCCGTTTTTGCACCTCCGCAATAAAAATGACAACCAGTACATAACGGGGTTGGCTTGACAAAGTAGACTTCCTTGTGTTTTTTGTTTTGTTTTGTTTTTAATTTTTTTTCTTCTATCTGTCTACAGGCAGATACAGATAGATGTATGAAACTGTGCTTGCCTGTAAAATTTGCATTTATAAATGTGTTGCCGATGGATCACTTGGGCCTGTACACATACCAATTAGCGTGACCACTTCCATCTTAAAAAACCAATCTAAAACACGAAATATAAATATATATAAATATATATATATATAAAGGACTGTGGGTTGTATACAAACTATTGCAAACACTTGTGCAAATCTGTCTTGATATAAAGGAAAAGCAAAATCTGTATAACATTATTACTACTTGAATGCCTCTGTGACTGATTTTATTTTCATTTTAAATATAAACTTTTTTGTGAAAAGTATGCTCAATGTTTTTTTTCCCTTTCCCCATCCCCTTGTAAATACATTTCGTTCTATGTGACTTGGTTTGGAAATAGTTAACTGGTACTGTAATTTGCATTAAATAAAAAGTAGGCTAGCCTGGAAATGAAATTAAAATTCACAAGTGTGTGGTCTTTATTTCAGAACCCAACCCTCTTTCTTCACCTAACAGTTTTGCCACTGTAATATGTAGTCATATCACCATCTCCGTTTCTCTAATTAGAGAAATGTGAATCGCTGTTAATAAAAGTCAAGATGTGAACACTTAGTTCTTGTTCTTGCAAAATGATCTTTTTCACTGTATCGCCTCAAGATGTGCAGCTTCCATCTGGGAAACCTTTGGATTTGATGTGGAAGCCTCGGAGACACTGCTCTGAACAGAAAGAAGACATCCCTGGAAGGGACAAAATTTCTTAATGTGTGTAAATTGCTGTTTTTGGTTACTGTGTTCATGGTTTGGTGTTAGCTGTATTTTCTTTTAACTTTCATCCCATTAGTAATGATCTATGGAGGTGTAGTCTGTAAAATATATGAACATCACAAACAGTGGGGCTGTACCTCCCAGTTAACCAACACATGTTATGTTGAGTCTGCTCATTTCCGATAATGGATGATGTATGTAAACATGTCTCTTAGTGCAAAAAGAATTTTTTTTCTTTTTTTTTTTTTTTTTAGGGCTGGCTCATTTGTCAGGCCTAATCTAAAGGCTAGATATAAGGTCATGTGACTGCTGCTTCAATAAAAAAAATTATATTGGATATTGTCTGGTCAAATTTATTTACTGTGGTGGTGGGGTAAGCATATCCCATTCTTATTTTTAGAGGTGGGGAGAGAGCCAGTACTAACCTGTAAGAGGGACGTACTGAAGTGTTCTGAGATTCACTGATAATCTTGTTTCTTTGCCTTAGCTATTTAAGATCGATTACAGGATGTGCTAACTCCTACAAGATAGCTTTTTGACTTAGATAGCTTTTTGACTTAGCATAGTGATAGCTTACATTTTTTAGCTAAGCTTAGCATTTTAACTTCGCATCCACACAAAGATGTTCCTTTGGTCATTCGTGTCAGTTCTTTGTAGAAAATGCTAACCAAATAATCCTTTGGGATAGAGTTTGAGGACAGCAGTGATAATGGATGTCATTTTGGAAGGTGTAAGGAAAGCAGAGACCAGGTGGTGGCAGATTCTCACTGAGAAAGAAGTCTGAAAGGCAGAGAAGCTATGGGATTGTCCACACACACACACCAGCACTGTAGAGACAGGTCTGTTGGGTACAGATGGGGAAAGTAGTCATGGACAAAGCTGCTGTGGACAATGGCACAATGAGTCTAAGGGATGATGAATCAAATGATTCTCTTTATATCCTCTCCATAAGGACCACTGTGGGCCCTCTCACATAAAGACTACTTATTGAGGTCAAGGTTTTACGTTATTAAAGTCTGCGTCAGGGTGGAGAGGCTGAGAGTGGTGCTGACAAATGGGGGAGGCAGAAGGTAAGAAATAGCTCATTCAAAAAATTTTAAACCCTGAGATTTGAAGACTGACACCCGACTGAGCCATGTGAACATATAAGAAGGACAGTGGCCACAGGGATGCCTAAAAACTTGCTTAATTTTCGCTCAGAACCAGGAATGAGAGTAATAAATCCAAATGTTTGAGAGTTGGAAAGTTGAATCTGGATTCTCCCAGTCTTTAACAAATGTGAAGTCTACATAGCTATGTATATGTGAACTCTTTGCTGCAACTAGTGTGGAATCTTACCTACGTTTAAATAATCTGTATAAATCAGGTCTACATATCTATTCAGTGTTTTGAGAGCTGCCCTGCTTTTTAAATCAATACCTTGATGTCACCTATACTTTTAATAAAAACTGGTTGCTGGTTGCTGTTGAGTCCATTTCGATTCATGGTAAGATCATGTGTTTCAGAGTAGAATGGCGTGATCAGTAGCTCTCCATTTCAATGTCTAAATTTTTTTTTTTTTGGTTTGTCCTCAATTTCACTTTTTTTTTTTTTTAAGTTTTTATTGTGAATTGAATGATAGTTTGCATGCGGATAGTTTACATGAGTTTTAAACTTATCCTATCGTATTTCATTTCATTTTTATGATTGCAGTCCCCTGCATCCATGCATCATCATTCCACAGTATTTGCTTCTAGAATACTCTGGGTTTTTTTGTTTTGTTTTTGGCTTTGTGTGTGTGTGTGTTTATGTACACCAAAACATTCAGGAATATACAATCATTCAACCAACCACAGAGCACACCCTGCAAGTCAATGGCTAATGTTTTGGAAGTATATATCCACCAGACTTTTCTTCCAGGGTGTCTCTGGGTGATGAACCTCTAGCCTTGTATCACCTAGGGATTCTGCTTATTCTGACACCTAACACCACTCTTAGGCTCTGGAAATTGTAGGTTATTTAAATGGGGAGGGGATATGTATATGATTTCTGAAAACAGTTGAAATTTATATTCTCAAATGAGTATAAGACAAAATTCTGGAGGTAAAAGCTGTATTCATTGGGTTTGGAGAGAGATGCTCTTTTCCTTCCATTCCTTTTCTACAAATAAGTGCTTTCCATAGGTCCTTGGTGCAGAAGAAGTTGGCCAATCCAGGGGAGGGCAGGAACATATTTAATTTATAGCAATGTTGATTTCCTGTGTTCTTAAAGTTTGATCTGATGCTTACAAACTGGCAAAAGCTAAGCAATTCTTGAGCCTCTAAATTCAGTTACTTTGTAACTTCTTTTGCAACAAAACGTTATGGATATTTTAAATGAATTCAATTTCTACATTTTTAATTATGGTTTTCATATACTTTAAATTTTTATATACAACACTCGTTTTATGAGTAAGCCAAGTTAAATATGCACTTTTATGTTCTTATCCCAGTAGAGTTGTCAGATGTGCAAAGAATGATAGCAAAATAAGTCCTATATGTAGTATATATTTCTATTTTCCCACCTCATGTTTTTGTTCTTTCCAGAACAAATGGCAAACATCAATTAAGTCCTCTTGACTTGATTTGACATTAAACCCAGGAACATATTTGGTAAGCCTACTTTTAAGGTGTGGAATGCCTATGTAAAATTAAAAATGTGATTTTTGAAAATGGAAATAACTTTTTCACACACAGATCACTAGAAACAAGGCAGGCATTTCCATTAGCTATGAGAGCAGATGTATAAAACACAAACAGACAACGCATGCAAGTGGTTCTTGCTCTAGCATGTTTACTAACCATTTCAGAGAGAGGACCCCTAGTGGTCCAACCTCAGGAACAAACCCAAGCCCCAGTTGAGATGTGAAGCCAACCTCCCCCACAGTCATACATACATACATACACCCAGTCAGTGATTTCCTTCCATAATTATGTGTTCTAGGAAACTTCACATGGCCCTCAGGTGCACACAGAATTTTGGCACAGCTCAGCAACCGCACAAAGACATTCTTGTGTCCGTTCGTGTCAGTTATTTCTTTTGATCAAGTATACTTGTGTTTTTGCCTTGTTTTCTTAACTCTAAGCTCTTTGAGGTCAGGATCCATGTCTGAGTCATCTTTGTATGCCCCATACAAGCAGGCTGTAGAATGTATGTGCTTACTATTATGTTTGAGTGCATGGAGAAAACCAGGACAAGGTGCCCAGAATGAAGAATGAATAGACTAGACATGGACAGGGTTCCTGGCAACCCTCCACATTGGTTGCAGGTATCCTGACTTTAGAACATCCCCACAGACACAGCCTCTGTTCATCAGCAGGTGCATGCCACCACACTGAGCAGCTCACGAAGGAGCCGCTGAGGGTTCAAAATGAGTGCGGTGTGGGAGACAGAGTTCCTAGAGGTAGCGGTGCATAGTCTCAAGAGCTTTGGTTTGGGCATAGACCCTCTGAAGGCCCAAGCATGGTATCCCAGACCACAGAACCTTCTGGAAGGAGAGGCACTCATTGCATCAGTTCTGTGGTTCTGTTCTCCACAGACTGAGCTGCCGGCTTAGAGACTAGGTGTGAGAGGATTCATGGCCCCTTCCTAAGGAATGTCAACCAGCTGTGGTCATAGCAGATGGCAAATTCCCTGGGCAGGCTGGACTAGTAGGGCCTTGTTGGCTGTTACTGGTGTCCATTTATGGAGTCTCATGAGCAGCAGCTCAGAGGGCTCTGGATCTGGTGCCCACAGAGGCTCCACCCAAGGGGCAGCTGCTCAGCCATCTGTGATGCTGAACAACTCCTGCATGAGAGGGGTAGCAAAGGGGTGGATGTCCTGGATACGCAGCAGCCTCTGGGTGTGCTGGGCGTTGATGCTACGGAGCTCTGTGAGCATGGCCATAATCTTCAGGAACAGGAACCTGCAGAGCAGCCAGAGGAAAGGTTAGGGGTGCAGCCCACCATCCCCCCGCCCCTGGGATAGCTCTGAGGCTGTGCAAGTCAGGGGCTGGTTAATCTCTGGCCACCTCGTGTCAGCCAGGGGACAATAATTGGCTGCATTCCTTAAGCTGTTTCTTCAGCCTGTGGACCAGAAGACCAGACAGCTGGACCAGTTATTGAAGTGTGAACTACCTACGCCCACCCCATCCATGGCCTGTGTCCTCTGAGATCTCATGGAAGCATTCTGCCATTGGTGGTGGTGGTGGTGGTGTTGGTGGTGGTGGTGTGCCGTGGAGTCAATTCTGACTCATAGCAACCCTGTATAGCATTTCTGAGGCTGTAAATCTTTATGGGAGCAGAAAGTCTCCTTTCTCCTGCAGAACAGCTGGTAGTTTCAAACTGCTACCTCGAGGTACGACGCCCAATGCAGGCAGTAAGTGCATAGGTTAATTTTGAAAGCAAGAACCCATTGCCTTGGTTGACCACCAGAGACTGCGAGGAACAGTTGGAGTCTGATGTGTCTAAGACACGCCTCATGACTCAGTTTCCCCATGATGGAAAAGTAAGCTTTTATCTCTAGCCCTTGGCTTCATTCATTAGAGAGCAATCAAATAAAACACAGCCATACTCAGCACCCCAGGAGGTGAGCCAAACAGAAACCTTGTGCAATCCAAGTAGGGATGTGAGGTTTCAGTCTACAATACCCAGTCATGGGAGAAAGATGAGACTTTTGGTTCCTGCAAAGATTACAAGCCTCAGAAACCCTATACAGGATCGCTATGAGTCGGAACTGACTCAGTGAAGGCCTAAAGCTCTGTCCCATGAGGACTTGGGCTCAGTTCATCCCTGGGACTGTGAGTATCAGATGGGATAGTAGGCCATGTGACTGCAAAGGGCCAATGAAGGTGAGAAAGGACCCACGTGAGCCACATCCAAAGAACTTCCTCCTTTGAGGTTACAACCAGAACTAAGGCATAGCCTATCCCATATAGGCTTGTGCTGTCCCCAGGAGGTAGCAGAACCCACAGACCAAGTTTTTCCTGGGAGGCAAGTGCTCAACAAGAGCACAGGTTTTTCAGTTGGCCTGAGGCCTACCCCTCTGTCTGTGGACCCCTGGGCAATTCCCAAGCCTCATTCCCTTTCAGAACAAGAATAGTGGCAGTCTCCACCTCTTGGGACTATTTTGAAAACTGCAGGTGATAATGCATGTAAACTGCTTAGCACAGGTCTGGCTCTCCTTCTGTTTCCCATTTTGGGGTTGGAGCTCAGGTACACTGGACAGGAGCCCTCAGGATCCTCAAAGGCCTGGTTGTCAGAGGCCGCCTGAGGGCAAGGCCAAAGACAGGCAGTGTGGGCGCACCCCCCACCTTCTCACATCCTCTCTCTGCTTGCAGCTTACCTGTGGGCGGGCTGGGGCCGCTCGCACTCAATATAGGCCTTCAGGGCCATGGCAAAGCGCTCCTGTAGCTGGTCTACCTTGCTGCGCTGCACCACTCCTGGGCGGTCTGAAGGGGAGGGCAAGGAAGCAGGTGGTGAGGTACCTGCAAGGCTGGGGCTCAAGACCTGCTCAGCCAGGCCCAGGGAGGAGAACTCACTCAACAACCAACCACCTTGCAGAACTGGAGACAGTCAGGAGGAGAAGGGAGGGAAGGACTGGGTGAGCCTGGAGTCAGCCGGCTGGCTGTGCAGGAGGTGTGAGCACACTGGGGACAGGCCGGGGGTGGAGGCACGTCACCTGGAGAGAACAGGGAGATGGCCTGCATCAGCACATACTCCTCCTGGTGAAGCTGGAGTTTCTTCAGCATGTAGTGGAACTTCAGTACTGGCTCCAGGAGCAGCTGCTGGAAGCCACCTGTAGGTGGGTGTGGAATGCACATTCACCATTGACCTTCTTTCCACTGCCCAATCTTCCCACCTTGCAACCCCAGGGACAGGGTATCTGAGGTAAGAACCACACTCTCCCCACTCCCATTTTACCCACCGGGCTTGAGTCTTGGGATACAGCGATGATGTCAGTGGGAAAATTCTGCCATGTCCTGGCAGGACTCGTTTCCTCCCGGTGTGTCCACCCGCTCCCAGGGCAGGCAGGAGGCCCTCAGGTACCTGCAGGGTCTTCCAAGCTGTAGGACAGCCGGCCACACTCCCACGTCCCAGTCTCTGAGTTGAACACTGTGTTGAATCTCAGCTGGCACAGTTCAAAGGTGGCCCCCTTCAGCAGGGAGATCTGATCCTCAATGGGCAAGTCCCTGCAGCAAGAAGGGAGGGAGAGCCAGCTCCCTGGGAAGTGCCCACGCCCACTCTCATACTGCAGAGCTCACTGGGAGCTGGGAGCAGAGCTAGGCTGGGCTCCGTTACCATTGTTTTTTCTCTCGCTCCACAACCCAGGCAACCAATGACTCTTCCCTGTCATATTCCTCTACTATTCACTGAGCTTGGGGCCACTTCCTTACAGGTTAACCTTAGCTCTTCCAATCCCCTACATCATTACTTTCCTACAGCTGATGACTTGACTCCTAGTTACTGGATCTGACCTCATTCTTTCTGCCTCAGTTTCCCTGCTTAGAATGACTATGTCTTTGCTCCTCCCAGACATTTGTCCAAGGTGCAAGGTCCCTCAGCGGGTGATCTTCCTTCGGCATAAGTCTTATGGAGGGAAGTATTTTTTGTGTCCTGTTGCCTCTGTTGGGTGTGATATTGTTAGCTTCTATCGAGTTGGTTCCAACCCATGCCAACCCCATGTACAACAAAAGGACAGGCTGCCCTGCCTCACACGTCTCCTCTCCAGGATCGCTGGTATGGAAGCCACCTGCAGGTGGGTGTGGGATGCACACTCACCTATGACCTTTCTTTCCAGAATCCATTGTGACAATTGTGTAATGCTCTGCCACCTTTCAGTGCCCTATCAGACAGTGGTTTGCCGTGATCTATAGTGTTTCCATAGGCTGATTTGCAGAAGGCTATTTCAAGGCCATTCTTCTTAGTCTGTCTTTGTCTGGAAACTCCCCTGAATCTTGCCCACCCTGAGTAACACTGTTGGTATTTGAAATATTGGTGGTCTGGCTTCCAGCATCACAGCAACACACAAGCCACCACAGTATGACTAACAGACGGAGTGGGGGAGCGGGGTGTAGAAAGGTTTGATTTAATATATATGTTAAATCAAACTGTCTCACTCCAACACAGAGCACAGGCCCAGCCAGGGCCTGTTTAGTTGTTGTTGTTAAGTACCATCGAGTCAGTTCCAATCCATAGCTACCCTATATAGGGTTTCTGAGGAGCAGCTGGGGAGTTTGAACCGCTAACCCTGAGGTTCAAACCAACCTTGCAGTCGAGTGTAAACTGACCTTGCAGTCCAGTGTTTACCCTACAGCGCCACACCAGGACTCCAGGGGCTGCTCAATAAGCATCTAATATTTTCAGTTAGATTGAAACCCTTCCCATCCTTCAGGAACACACAGCTACCCACCAGGGCGGCATTCCTGACAAGGAGAAGGCCCTGGGAGGCTGGGGGTGGGGGGTGGGGTGTCTTTCCTAGAGGGTTCTTGAAGAAGCCTTCCCCCAACAGTGCTCTCCTCAGAAAGCAGACCCTTGTGCTCCGCACACAGCGCACACAGCACCGCAGGCCTTCTTTTAGATTCAGAATTTTTACGATCATTTGTTGCAGAGTCCATTCCCATCTGTGGCATGTGTGTCAGAGGAGGGGAGCACATGCCATAGGGTCTTCAGTGGCTGATTTGGGGCCTTTTTTTCCCAAGGTGTCACTGGATGGACTCAAACGTCCAACCTTTCAGTTAATATTCAAGTGGTGGGTGGCACTGCGGGTTAATGTGCTGAACTGCAAGGTCAATTTGAATCACAAACGGCAGTTCAAGATCACCAGCCGCTCTTCAGAAACCCTATACAGGGTCGCTCTGAGTTGGCGTGAACTCAACAGCACTTAACAACCACCATTTTTAGGATTCCTTGTGTGGTGCCGTGGGGTAATGTGCTGGACTGAAAAATCTGTTTGAACTGTAAGGTCGATGGTTCAAGCTCACCTATCACTCCTTGGAAACCCTATACAGGGTCACTATGGGTCTGAACTGACCCGATGGAACTTAACAACAACCATTTGTGTCACCTGTTGTTGCTAAGCGTTATCAAGTCGGTTCTAATTCATAACCACACTGTATAAGGTTTCCAACGAGCGGCTGGTGGGTTTGAACTGCTAACCTTATGTTTAGCAGTCCAGTGCTTATCCTACAGTGCCACACCAAAACTCCATAATACTGAACTGCAAACACTGCCAAATTGGTGTTAATCCTCTGTCTCCCCAGTGCCTGACTTGGAGCTGACTGTAAAGTCTGCACTCTGGCACTTGCTAATCTGGCCTCTGCCACTAACACACTGTGACTATGTGTCAGTTTCTTAACCTCAGTGACACTGAATTTCTTATCTTTACAATGCCTATCCTCTAGAATGACTGTACTCAACAATGAGTGGTCACGTGGGTCAGTAGTGTCGTGTCCACATTCACAAGTAGGCCTTGCTCCCTGTTCTCATAAACAAATTTGTCACCACCGAAACACTGTTCCGGTGTTCAAGTCAGACTTTAGGTATGTGATTTGGCAACATCTACCAGGCTTGGCAAAGCAAGGCGGCCAGCCTAAGGAAAGATACACCCAGAACCACACCTAGCCCTGAAAAAACCATATTAATAGGTCCTGGGATCTCTAACTAATTCTGCTTGTCCTACAGATGCACCAACCACCACCCACCACCACCACCCACCACCCACCACCACCAGCTCTGAGGAGGGCCAACCCTTTGGCTTTCAGGACTTCCACAGCCTCCTCGTGGCCTTCGCAGCCTTCTCACCCACTGTCTGTCCTTTCTTCTCTTTGGGCTGACTTCCCTTTCCTTTTCAACTCATTCTCTGCTCTGAAACTGTCAACTTGTGACAATTACTGTATGAATGTCCACCACTGATACTCTTCAGATACTATCTTATTTTATATGACAACCCTGCCCAGTTGGCATAATTAACTCCTGTTTAGAAAATGGGAAGGCTGAGACACAGACAGATCACACGACATGTGCACAATCCCAGAGCTAATAAGCGGCAGAGCAAGAGTTCTCGCTACTCCCAGCGGAGATGGATCCCATACCATACACGTCAGATGCTGGGCAATCATCTCCAAGTCATAGCAACTCTTTCAGAGTAGAATTGTCTTCCATAGTGTTTTCAGTGGGTGTTTTGTTGTTGTTTTCAGAAGTAGGTGGCCAAGCTTTTCTTCTAAGTTGCCTCTAGATGGACTTGAACCTCTACCCTTTCATTTAGTAGCTGGGCACTTTAACTATTTGCACCACTCAGGGATAGCATCCCCCAGATTCAGCGGAATTGATCTCAAACCATTTACACCTCTTGGCTATTTTCTGCTCCCTTCCACATCTTTCCACTCAGCCTCCTTCCCCAGTTCCCATGACCTACCTGAAGTAGGAGATGACTTTGGCAAAGTTGATGATGCCTTTGAACATGTAGGTTGACATGTCAGCCATGTGGGGCATCAGGGAAAAGATCTCTTTCCCATTACCATTGGCTGGGGGTTTGTAGTTCCAGACGCTGCCGTCCTCGCCCCGCAGGTGCAAAGATAACTTCAATGAGCACAGATCTTTCCTGATCTGGCTCCACATTGTGGCTTCTTCTGCTGACAGCACCTTCAGAGACTCTGGAACCTCATTGCTAAGCATCTCTGGCAGCTGGGACATAAGCCAGGAGTGGGAGAGAGAGCAAGAGAGACAGCATTATTTTCACAAACAAGCTCCCACACAGATCCTGATGCATACATAGCCCAGCCACATCTACAGTACATGCACAATTGCAGGCACACATTTACACACACTGAGCACATGTTTGCTGTCTCTGGTCTTCCACCAGGTGGTGTTTTCTGGAACTAGTGATCCCACATATGTCTGCCTGATCAGATAGGAGGCTTGCTCCCTGCCATTTGGGCCTCCATCCATGCTATGTCCAAAACACCCCTGGCCATGGGCTCAGGGGGACTCCAAGAGAAGGGTCTGGTTGTTACAGAGGAGAAAACACATCTGGAGCCACTAGCCCAGTTCTCTGGGCTGGACAGGCCACCCAATCCTGGCCATAGGGTAGGTATGGGGCACTGTGAGCAGATGTGGCTAACGTTGCTGCGATCGCTAACATTTCTTGGATCAATAAACACTGTTTCACAAAGGTCACATCCCAACAGGTCTTGACTCTGTCCTCATAAAGCCTCACATGCCGGCCATGCCAGGGAAACTTTTAACTTTCCCTCCATTTACAGCTCAGCCCCAACTCCTACCTGCTGTGGAAGAAGAGAGCAGTGCTTCTCAAATTCAAACACATATACCAGAATCACCTGGGGGTCTTCTAAGACACAGTCCCACCCCCAACGTTTCTGGCTCAGCAGGTAAGTTCCCAGGTGATGTTGATGCTGCTGCTGGCCGCTGACCACATCTGAGAACCCCTGGTAAAGAGACAGAGGACTTAAGGAGCTGAGTCAGCGTAAAGCCGCATACCCGGAAATTCTTGAAATGGGAAAAGGTGGTGTCAAAGGTTTTCAACTGCGCGTCCATAAGCTCCCCGATCATAATCCGCTGCTCTTCTGTCAGACCCTTCACTTCCAGTGGCTGAGTCCCCACTCGTTCTCTCCTCTTCCTCTTGATCAAGGCCCGCCTCTGCTCCACAGCCGCATCGGACATGATCACTGCAGGGAGAGGCAGGTGCAGCTCAGGGGAGTTGCACACCTGAGGGGAGTTCCTTCTTAAACCTCCAAGGCAACAGTAGAAGTTAGGCCAAAGGGAAAATGCTGGAGACAAGAAACCTGATTTTTCCAGATTCCGGAGTCTGTAGACCCCACTGGATACTGCATATAAAGGACCTAAAATAGTTCCTGCACATAATGAATGTTTAATAAATGGTACCCAATATTATTGTATTCTGGTGGGATATATACATATATATATACATATATATGTTGTTGTTAAGTGCTGTCAAGTCAGTTCCAACTCATGGTGACCCTGTAGAGGGTTCCGAAGAGTAGCTGGTGGGTTTGAACTGCCGACCTTGTGGTTTGCAGTTCTATGCTGATCCTACAGCACCACACCAGGAGTCTATCTATCATTCATCTATCTATCTATCTATCTATCTATCTATCTATCTATCTATCTATCTATCATCTATCTATCTATCTATCTATCTATCTATCTATCTATCTATCTATCATCTATCTATCTATCATCTATCTATCTATCTATCTATCTATCTATCTATCTATCTATCTATCTATCTGAGTCCTGGTATGGCACTGTAGGCTAATATACTGAACTGCAAGGTCGATTTGAACATTTGAACCGAAAGGCTTGTGGTTCAAACTCAACAGCCACTCCTTGGAAACCCTATACAAGGTTGTTATGAGTTGGAACTGACTTGATGGCACTTAACAACTGTGTGTATATACATATACAGAGATAAACTCCTCAGAGTCCCCTTGCCCCCAAGGTCTTCTAGGTTTTTAAGTCCCAGGAGAATTGGACTAATGCTAAAGAAGAAATATGAACCCTGGCCATCTAGATAGCCCAGACACTTAGGGTCTTCCATGGATTTCTGGACCCCACTTGTGTGTAGAGGAAACCTGTAGGAGTCCTTGGAGGGGTAAGATTAAGGAGTCCTTGGGTAGTTTAAATAGTTCATACACTCTGCTGCTAACTGGAAAGTTGGGGGTTTGAGTCCACCCAGAGAATCCTTAGAAGAAAACAAAACAAAACACAAATACAAATCCACTGCCATCGAGTGGATTGTGACTCTTAACAACCCTCTAGAAAGGAAGAAAGACCTGATGCTCTACTTTGGAAAACTCAGTCACTTACATCTCAATGCAGCACTGTTCCACACTGACACACATAAGTCACCATGAGTCAGAATCAGCTGAGTGACAACAGGTTTTATCAACAACAGCCAAGTGACAGTCCTCACTCTGGTGGAAGCAAAAAGCTTTCTGGAAGTCGTCCATCCAAAGAGAGGCTGCCCCCATGTGACTGACAGAGACTTTCCCCCTAGAACATTAATCTCAGAGTGACCTGGGCAAATCAAAGCTCAGCAGCTTAAGTGATATCTCACCTATTTGCAAACAGTCTTCCCATAAAGACTCCAGGGCTGGGCAGCTGGTGGGCTCTAGCAGCCAGAAGTTTGGGGTTTGTCATATCACACATCATGTTTCACCTGCTTCCTTCCCCCAAACTCTGCCCCCACCCCCATTTTGTTAAAACAGCATAAGGGAAACAATGAAGAGGACACAACAGGGTATATGAGGGGAGAGCAAAGCCCTGGCCACAGAGTCCTCGCTACAGCTTCCAAAGCACAGAATATAGATGCCCTCCATCTCTCAATCGCCTGTTGGTGCAGGCAGATAAATCGCAAACTCTTTGGTTTATGCCCGCCGGATGCACATGCGGCGGGCGTGCACTTTGCACAGCTGCACACCTGCTCAACGTTCATGGTGCACACCTGCACCGTGCTCACAGCGCCCTCGCCCAGCTCCCCCAAGGCCTCCCCGAACTCACTCTCCTTCTTCATGCCGCTCTCCAGGCACTTGCGCAGGCGGCAGGCCTGGCATTGCCGCCGCGTCTTCCGAGTGATTTCGCAGGTGCCTTTCCGGAAGCTGCACCGCAGCCGCGCATTGCGTTTCATGGCCCTCCTGTGGGGGAGCATGAACCGGGAGACAGGCTACAGGGGGCACACCCTAGCACCCGCCTCGGCCAGGAGGCTCCATCTTCCCCTCTTTCCACTATGTTGCCTCCCTCTGGGAGTCCCAGGAACAACCTGAACGAGGAGGGAGGAGTAAAAGGTTGCTTGTAGCCCAAGACCATCTAAATGGATACCACTTTAAAGAAGCTCCAGGCAGCCTCTCCCATGCTTGCAGAACCAGGTCCGGTTCAGATGCCCACCTTCCTTCACGTGGTCATGTTGGCCTCATATACCCAGGGAGGGATCTGGGGCTCCTGGCTAGGGAGTAGTTGGGAGTGTGCTGGGACAGGAGGCCAGCTCTAGGCCGTGTCATGTGAGAAGGAAGTCTTGGGAATCTTGGAAAACGTTTTCTTGCACTTAAGAGAAATTCTTAAGTGTTTTCAACTTAATCCTGACTTGCAGCAACCCTGTAGAGGGTTTCCGAGTAGCTGCTGGAGGGTTTGAACCACCAACTTTGTGGTTAGCAGTCCAGTGCTTATCTTACAGCGCCACACTAGGATTCCAGAAAGAGAAATACCGTTAAGTGCCATCGAATCAGTTCAGACCCATAGCCACCCTGTATAAGGTTTCCCAGGAGTGGCTGGTGAGCTTGAACTGCTGACCTTGCAGGACTTTGCAATCCAGCACATTTACCCACAGAGCCACACCAGGACTCCAGAAAGAGAAATAGATGGGTCATTTTGCTCTTCAGCCAAGTGTGTTAACTGCCTAGGACACTGTGCTGCCAGGGGAGAGCCAAGCTGGAATCAGTGCTCTTGTATAAGATGGCAAAAGAGAAAAACTAAGCACCGAGCTTCTGAACTCACAATCCTTAAAGCCTCTAGACACCTTGTTATGAGGTAGAACATGTTTTCCTACTATTCAAACCAATTTGTTTCTTGGAATGGAATACAGCCTTAGAACAATTGCTATTAAGTGGAATACAGCTCTGTTAAAACGTATATTGAAAGTTATTACATTCCTTTCTGCCTGAAACACAGGTGTGTCTCCCTGGAATGTGGGTTCCTTTGAACCTGCCCTCAGCTGACAATCCCCTGGGGCCAGAGAATGGTGAGCTCTGACCATGCCATTACCCAAGTTGACTCCCTTGTTGGGAGGCTGGGAAGATAAGGGTGGTACCCCACACTGGTCCTAACACAGAGGCTGCTGCAATGCCTCCCTGGACTCATCCACACCTGGAAGTCCTCCTGTGGGTTCTAGAAGCAAACAGTTGGATCCCTACACATGGCATCCAAACCAGCAGCCCATTTTGGGGATTACAGGGTGTTCATTTCGGTTCAAATGATCAAAAAGAACTCTGCAAAGGGCCATGTCAGGCACTTTGTCTTGAGAATGCAGGAAGGTCCCAGTTGGAACGCTGATTCCCATGTACCCATGCCCTCCTGGAGGCAGAGCCAGAGCTCCTCCTTTCTCCTCTCCCCTCCTTTCTTGGTCTTCATCTCCATCACCTACAGTGAGCCCTGAACTGAGAGCTGGCTTTGCTTTTATCTGTTTCTTCAGCTGAACAACAAGAGTCCTTCCCTCTGGGCCTGCCTTGCTGTGACCTGGGATGTAGTTAGTTCTGTAATTGTTTGGTCCTCCCCATTTATCTGTTATCAGGGGGTGCTTTTTTGTGATATGCTTCATTTATTTTATACCATTCTTTACTTAGCAACCTCCCCTATATGACTTACATGAACACTTGCATTTTGGATTTTCAAATGATTTCCCCTTTCTCTGACTGATCTGCTATTTTAATCAAGAAGAAATGGGGAAGCAAAGAACTATCTGAAGAGAAGACCTTTCCAATGTAGAACAGGAAGACAGAGATCGCCTGTTCAGGAATCCTCTGAGATGTAAACGAAGATTGAGATTAATCAGGAACTTTTGACTGGATCATCAGGCCACACTCTGAAGCTGGAGGCAGGTCCAGCCTAGGTTTTGAGATACTGCTCAGTGGGTTAAAGTAGAACTCTTGTTAGATGTGACCAGTGGGTTGGTAGTGGCAGGTGGGTAAGCGTTGCCAGGTAACTCTACCTGAAAAAGCCCTTGCATCCTTCACATGTCATGACATTGAAGTGATAACCAGTAGCCTTGTCTCCACATACACGGCAGATTTGGGGACCCCCATTTTCCTCATCCACATCAATAGAGGGGTTTCCAGGGACTGAGTCTGCTTCTTCACTGTGCACATGGTCTGCATGGCTCCAGCTTGCTTCAGGGCTCACCTCCAGGTTGGCTTCTGGGTCTCTTGGACTAGAAGTGAAAAACCACAGGGAAAGAAAGGGATGGACATTTAGGTACTGCAGTTGAAGAGGGAATCAATTCCCTGTTCCAGCTGTGCATGGCTCACTTTTGCTTCTGTGGCCCCAAGAACTGATTGTTCACGCATGAAATGAGGGTAGAGAGTTCGAGTTATAGAAAGAGATATAACCATGATGTTTGTATACAGTAAGTGGGCCCTGGAATAGAACATGTAAACAAGCACACAGGAGAAAGAAAGACAAGAAGGGAAGAAGAAAGAAAAAGAACCATATGTCTGGGGTGGATCATGAAGACAATACTTCAATGAATGTGGTTAAAAGACCACGAACTAGTTATACGCCTGAACAGGTTACAGCTCATGGGAACAGATTACCAGTTTGAGATGATTTTTAGGATTAGGGAGCTCCAGGAAGGATGATCCTTCAGGTATGGATCACCTCTAGACATAAAGAAGCTTTAACATTGACTAACAAAGCAGATGGGGAGAAAGAGTGGAACCAGGACCAGGGTACAGGAGGAAGACATTGGCCTACATCCTAATCCAGCTAGGTGTAAGTGAATAGACAAGGAAACTGGTACCAGTTTATAGAACTCCCAGGGAAACTAGAGGTTAGATTGGTAAATATAAAAAAATTGAAAAATCAATGTTTTGCAACCATTCTAGTAAAGATTGGGTCAGGCACAATTCACCAATGGATATTACATCTAGGGAGAAACTTTGACAAGGAGTAGGAGGACCTTTGCATGGTTTCCTTACAGACAGCTTATTAATTGCAAGAGAGAAAAAACCAGTAATAATTATCCAGTGGGGAAATCAGACATCTTGACCCAGTGATCAAAACATCAATGAGGAGCAGACGGAGAGAGGATACATCAAAATGTGGGACTCTGAAATGCATAAAATTACCTACATAGTATGGTACTGTAGGATAAACACTGGACTTCAAGATTCATTTGAACAGCAAGGTTGGAGGCTCAAGCCCACCATTCACTTCTCAGAAACCTTATATTGGGTTGCTACAAGTTGGAACCGACTCAACGGCACTTAAACAACAACTTAGTGATAATCATCAGAAAATATTAGATAAAATTGGAAGATTCTATTTTTAAAAAGTAGGGAATGGGCAAATCCAGAGACAGAAAATAAATTAGTGGCTGTCAAGGATTAGGGGGAGAAAAGAATGGAGAGAGACTCTTCATGAGTGTATAGTTTCTTTTTCAGATGATGGTTAAGCATCTTCATGAATATATTAAAAACCACTCAATTATATATTTTAAGCTGGTGAGTTTTACAATTCTGAAATAAACTTCAATAAAAATTTAGTGAGAAAAAAATGTGTCAATGTTATAAAAGACAAATAATACGTATTAGTGGAAGCTATAGGGACGTGACACCTAAATGCCATTTAGTCCTCTACTGGGGAATATGCTATTAAGGATATTATTGGGTCAACTGACAAAATTGGACTGCAAACAGTTAATTAGACAGAGGAGTTGTGTTAATGTCAAATTTACTGCAATCAGTGTAAATGCCATTCCCCAGAAGGGAAGTGATAATTTCAACACATGCTGGCATGAATCACAGGAGAAGCTCAGTAGATGATGTAAAACTGAGAAGATGAAAGAAACATCTCCAAAGAGACTGGGGGTGGGGAGAACGTACTTAAACCCCATCTGGTTATGGTTAACACTTTGCCCTATTCCTTAATGAGAAGGCATTGGAATTTAGGCCAGAATCACAGTCTATAGTATTTGTAGAGATTTTGTTTTGCTTTGCTTGAGTTTACTGTTGAATAAGCAGATTCTGGTACGCTCTTCAATCCATTCTCTTATAACTTTACAAAGCCCCAGTCATCCCCACCAAGCACAGCACCCGAACGCACTCTCTTGGCCCAGCTGAGCCCCCACATGACTGCACCTCAGCCAAGGTCATGTGGAGCAGGACAACTCCCCAGCTCAGCCCAGTCAACATACCAAATCATGATAAAAAATAAAATGGCAAGTGATTTAATCCAGGGGTTTGGGGAGGTTTATTACAACGCAAGAGATAATGGAAGCAGAACCCCTGGAGTTTTACTAGAAATAGATCTGAACAAGTGGGTGGGGTAACAGCTGACACCCTCAGTCCCTGTCCTGTGCTATTCTTTCATCAGCCCTCTTTACAGAACGGTGCCCTGTGGGCAGGGAAATGACAGCGACTAGGTGTCTGCTATGTGCCCGCTGCCTCTCTCTTTCATGTGAATTTAATAAGACCAATTAGAGGTACAGTTTTAATTGAATACAGCTGTGTTTACTTCTGGAAGTTGCACCTGCTTCTCGTTGTGTTTAGTAATCTGTGAAATCTAGCCAGAATAGGGGTGACGTGATCTCTTGCATCCATGGAATATAAAATATTTCTCCAGATAGGACTTTACAAAAACAATTAATTCGGTATTCAGGCTAAATACCAAAGACAGGATTATGTTCCCAGCCAAGAAGAGTATCAATAAATTAGTGAATAAATTAACAAATTTGGTTCTTTATATATGCCTGTGGCTTGGTAGTATCAGGCTGCACCAAGCATACATATGAACTCTGTCACTAGGCAAGATTAATTTGCATTGTTTAGGAGTCTCTGGGTGACACAAATTGTTAAGTGCTTGGTTGCCAACAAAAACGGTGGCAGTTTGAACCCACCCAGAGATGCCTTGGAAGAAAAGCCTGGTGATTTGCTTCCTGAAGGTCACAGCCATAAAACCCTATGGAACAAAATTGCTGTACACATTGTGTTTCTATGAGTCACTATTGATTCATTGGCAGCTGATTTGGTTGGTTAGCTGGTAGGAGATGGAGCCAGAATTTTAACCAAGTCAGTCAGCCTCCAAACCCTGGTCTCTTACTTCAAGTTTTAGGTTATATCCTTCACAAGGGTTTTCCTGAATAAGTGAACTATGTATTAATTTCCTTCTTCTATTGCTGCTTGCAAACTTTTTCCTAGGTGGTTCAAGTCATGTTACCTGGTTCCTTTGATGTAGTTCTCTGTTCCTGGACAGGATGTGAGCCCCGAAGACTCTCAGCTCTTGTCATCTGGATTCTGACTACAGCACTAGGTACCCAGGAACCTTGCAGCCATCCCTACCATATCCAGGGGCATCTTGTCCTTGGAAGGACTGCAAATCCTATCTTTCACAGTTGGAATAACATTCAAGATGGTGTTGGTATCCAATGGGTTTTGATCCATTATAGGGAAGCTTCGTCTATATCCTGAGCCCTTGATTATCTAAGCAGAGGCAGGTGCACACAGGCACCCCAATGTCTAAAAGGACCGGTAGGTTTTCTGGAGTTGATACTGTCTGTTTTCTACCCACTCCGTGGTTCTCTGATTTCATATTTGAGTCTGCTTTTACATTAAAGGGAGTCCTTGGGTGATACAGTTAAACGAGCTCACTCTTGACTGAAAGGTTAGGAGTTTCAGTCCGCCCAGAGATGTCTCAGAAGAACGTCCTGCTCATGTGCTTCCAAACAAGCAGCTATTGAAAACTCTACGGGCTGCAGTTCTATTCTGACACACTAGGAGTCACCAAGAGTCAGAGTGAACTCAGTGACATCAGACTTTCTTTTACTTCTCACCAGCCAGGACCTTTCACTAAGCACTTAAGAATACCAAATTTGGCTTACTCATAGTTTGGAAGTCTATGGAATTGGCAACACATGGGGCTGGTCTCACAGCTGCCACCTTAAACATTGTTGAAATTGCTGACATTTCAGTCATGTGTGCCTGCTGCTGTAGCAGAGTCAGGCTGAATGTTTATAATTCAAAACCAATTCGCCAGATTTAAAAACGGTCACCGACTATATTTTGTGTAGACTAAGGGCAATGAAACGAAGTCTGGTGGCATAGTGGTTAAAGCACTTGACTACTAAACAGAAGGTCAAAGGTTGAACCTACCCATAGCTCCTCTTGAGAAAGCTCTGGCAGTTGGCTTCTGTGAAAATACCAACTTTGGAAACCCTTTGGAACAGTTCTATTTTATCCTATGTTGTTATAGCTGTTGTATAGGGTTTCTGAGGAGTGGCTAGTGAGTTTGAACTGCTGACCTTATGGTTAGCAGTCCAGTGCTTATCCTATAGCACCACACAAGAATATGTGTCCTATGTCATTGTTGTTGTTATGTGCCATCAAGTCAATTGAGACACATGGTTTCCAAGGAGCAGCTTGGTGAGTTTGAATAACTGACCTTGAGGTCCAGTGCTTGTCGTCCAGTGCTTATCCTATAATACTACATCAGGATAGGGTCACTATAAAATCAACTTGACAGCCATAGATTTGGGTGTTTTGTTTTGAAGAGCAATAAACATCCTTCATGCAAAAAAGGCGGGGGTTGGGGGTGAGGGGTGGGGGTGGGCAGGACGGGCTCAGTGCCGTGGAGTTGGTTCCAACTCATAGCGACCCTGTGTAGAGTTTCTGAGGCTGTAAATCTTTACTGGAACAGAAAGCCTCATCTTTCTCCCATGGAACAGCTGGACTTAAATCGCTGACCTTGTGGTTCAGAGTGTGGTCAGTATAGATGGATTTTACCAAATTTGGTGTGTATGTTGGGAATCACCTTACTTCAAACATAATTAATTAGCCCGCAGAAAATTTATATGAAGAGACCTGAAGAGATGTCAAGGAAGAGGCAGCCATCCTTTGATTATCTATGGAGTGCCCACCTTCCCACAAGATTTTTAAAAATTAAATAACTTCTAAAAGCCAGAACTAGAATGATTTCTTTCTAACATAATAGTAGCTATCTGTTGTAAACCAATAGCCAATAATATACTTTATGGAGAAAGTTAGATTCATTTTTAATTAAGTAAACAATAAAATAAAGTGTCTGTTATACTTAATGTTGTTAATTTAGCCTAGATATTTTGCTTAATGCATGAAGCAAAAATTAAAAGAGATAATTTTGGCAAAGCAGGAAAAATATTTAGAAAATAAAATTATTTAGAAAATCTAAGAAAACCAATTGGAAATCTGAAAATTGGTTGTTGTTGTTGTTGTTAGGTGCCTTCAAATGGGTTCCAACTCATAGAAACCCAATGAACAGCAGAATGAAACACTGCCTGGTTCGGTACTGTCCTCACACGTTTTACACTTGAGCCCACTGTTACTGACACTTAGCCAATCCATCTCACTGGGGGTCTTCCTTTTTTAAGCTGATGCTCCATTTTACCAAGGATGATGTCTTTCTCTCCTGATAACATGTCCAAAGTAGGAGAGATGAAATCTGGTCATCCTAGCTTCCAAAACAGATTTGTTTGTTCTTATGGCAGTCCACTGTACTTTCAATATTCTCTTCCAACACCATAACTCAAATGCATCAATTCTTCTATGGCCTTCCTTATTCATTGTCCAACTTTGACATGCATATGAAGCTATTGAAAATACCATGGCTTGGATCCGGTACACCTTAGTTCTCAAACTGATATCTTCACTCTTGAACACTTTACAGAAGTCTAGTGCAAGTGATAGGACCCCTGGTGTGGCACTGTAGGATCAGTACTGGGTTACAAGTAACAAGTTTGTCAATTCAAACCCACTGCCAGCTCCTCAAAAACCCTATGCAGGGTCGCTATGAACTGGAACCGACTCGACGGCATTTAACAACAATAACAAGTGCAAGTGATGAGAATTGAAATCAGTCTCCATGACTATGAGGCCAGAAGAACTAGATGGTATTCAGCTACCACTAACAACTATTCTGAAAGGGATCACAGTAGAAGGTCCCAAATAGAGTGGGAGAAAATGTGGAACAAAACTCGAAATTATTAAAAAAAATAATAATAAGGTCAGGCTTACTGGTCAGAAAGACACTGAGGGGGAACCTGAGACTATGGCCCTCGACCACCCTTCAGGTGTGGAAAGGAATTAATTCTCATGGCTCAGTTTTCAGCTAAGCAGTAGATAGGTTTATAGAAGGGAACAACACTAGTATGGTATATTCACCATGAAATGGTCAATCATTTAAATTCAAAAGGTAACATTTTCCTAAGGACAAAGTTGAGAAGGAATGGGAAGATGGGTGGAATGGAAGTAGGAAACACAGGGAAGAAGTGGATTGCAACAATCATTGAAATGTAACAAAATGTATGATTCATTGAATGTAAAACTGATGATCTTGTCTGTAAACCGTAACTCACAATAAAAAGGTTTGCTTCTTCTTTAAAAAAAAAAAAAAGAAAGAAAAAGAAAAAAGAGGTCTTATGTAGCAGATTTACCTAACACATCATTTGATTTCTTAACTGCTGTGTCATGTGTTCCATGAATTGTGACTGTGGATTCAAGCAAAATGAAGTCTTTGACAACTTCAATCTTTTCTCCCTTTATCATGATGCTATTTATTGATTCAGTTTTGAGGATTATTGTTTTCTTTACATTGAGGTGCAATTCATACTTTATCAATAAGTATTTTAAGTCAGGTTCACTTCCAGCAAGCCAGGTTGTGTCATCTCTATATGACAGGTTGCTAATGAGTCTTTCTCTAGTCCTGATGCCATGTTCTTCTACATATAATCCAGCTTCTTGAATTGTTTGTTCAGCATATAGATCGAATAAATTTGGTGAAAGAATACAGTCCTGGCACACACCTTTACTGATTTTAAACATTTGGTATCCCCTTGTTCTGTTTGAACTCTTGTCACTTAGACTATGTACATGTTCCTCATGAACACAATAAAGTGCTATGGAATACCCATTCTTTGCAATGTTATCCATAGCTTGTCATGACCCATATAGTCAAAAGCCTTGGTGTAGTCAAAAACACAAAAAAGTAAACATCTCTCTGGTATTCTCATCTTTTAGCCAAGATCCATCTGACACCAGCAATAATAACCCTCATTCCACGTCCTCTTCTGAATCCAGATTGAGTTTCAGGCCTTTCTCTATCGATGTACGTTGCAGTCGTTTTTTAATAATCTTAAGCAAAATTTTACTTGCATGCAATAGTAATGATACTGTTAGATGATTTCTGCTTTCAATTGGGTTCCCTCTCTTTGGAATAGACACAAATATGAATTCCTTCCAATCGATTGGCCAGGTCTTCCAAATTTCTTGGCATAGATGAGAGTGCCTCTAGTGCTGTTGAAAGATTTCAATTTGTACTTCATTAATTCCTGGAGCCTTGTTTTGCGTCAATGCCTTCAGTGTACCTTGGACTTCTTCCTTCAGTACCATGGGTTCTTGAGCATATGCTACCAATTGAAATGGTTAAACATAGACCATTTCTTTTTGATACCATGACTCTGTGTATTTCTCCCATTTTCTTTTGATGCTTTCTTCATCATTCAATATTTTGCCCATAGAGTCTTTCAATATTGCAAGGCAAGGTTAAAAAAATTGTATTTCAGTTCTTTCAGCTTGAGAAATGCTGAGACTGTTCTTCCCTTTTGGTTTTCTAACTCCAGGTTTTTGCAAATTTCATTATGATACTTGTTTTTTTCTTCTAGAACTGCCCTTTGAAAATTTCTGTTCAGCTCTTTTATTCTCCACATTTATTCCATTCCCTCATGTCTTAGCTGGATGGAAAGTTTCAGAGTCTCTTCTGACATCCATTTTGATCTTCTCTTTCTTTTGTGTCTTTTTGATGACCTTTTGCTTTCTTCCTGCTTGATGGTCTTGATGTTATTCCACAAGTCTTCTGGTCTCAGTCATCTCAAATCTGTTCGTGAGATGGTCTTTAAATTCAGGTGGGATATGTTTAAGGCCATATGTTGGGTATTGTGGACTTGTTTTAATTTTCTTCAGCTTCAGCCTGAACTTGCATGTCAGCAGTTGATGATCTGCTCCATAGTCAACCCCTGGCTTTGTTTGGCTGATGAAACTGAGCTTTTCCACCGTCTCTTCTCACAAATGTGGTCAATTTGATTCCTGTGTATTCCATCTAGTGAAATTCATGTATATAGTCACCTTTTATGTTGTTTAAAAATGTATTTGCAATTAATAAGTTATTGTTATTGTTGTTAAGTGCCATCGAGTCAATTCCAACCCATAGTGACCCTGTATAGAGTTTCCAAGGAGCAGCTGGTGAGCTTGAACTGCCGACCTTGCAGTGCAAACGGCTTTGCAATCTGGTGCATTAACCCACAGCACCACACCAGGACTCCAATTCCAATAATAAGTTATTAGTCTTGCAAAATTCTAGCATTTGATCCCTAGCATTGTTTCTATCACCAAAGCCATATTTTCCAACTACTAATCCTTCCCCTTTGTTTCCAACCTTTGCATTCCAATCAACAGTAATTATCAATGCATCTTGATTACATGTTTGATCAACTTCAGACTCAAGAATTTGGTAGAATTCTTCAATTTCATCATCACTGGCTTTAGTGGTTAGTGCATAAATTTGAATAATAGTGGTATTAACTGGTCTTCCTTGTAGGTGTTTGAATATTATCCTATCACAGACAGTGCTGTATTTCAAGATAGATCTTAAAACGTTGTATTTGATGAAGAATGCTAGACCATTCCTCTTGAATTTGTCATTCCATGCATAGTAAACCATATGATTATCTGATTCAAAATGGCCAATACCAGTCCACTTCAGCTCATTAATGCCTACGATATTTATCTTTACACACTCTATTTCATTTTTGACAACTTCTAATTTTCCTAGATTCATACTGTTTACATCCCATGCTCTGATTATTAATGGATAATTGCAGCTGTTTCTCCTCATTTTGAGTTGTTCTCCATCAGCAAATGAAGGTCCCAAAAGCTTTACTCTATTCCTGTCATTACAGTTAACTCCACTTTGAAAAGTCAGCACTTCCTCAGTCATATTTTGAGTGCCTTCCAACTTGAGGGGTTCATCTTCTGGCAGTATATCTGACAATATTCTTGTGCTATTCATAAACACTATATCTGACAATGATCTACTGCTGTTCATAATGTTTTCAGTGGCCAAATGCTCAGAAGTAGTCTACTTCTACTTCCTAGCCTGTCTTAGTCTGGAAGCTCTGCTGAAACCTGTCCACCATGGGCAATGCTGCTGTTGTTTGTTGTTAGGTACTATGGAGTGGATTCCAACTCATAGAAACCCTGTATAGGGTTTCTGAGAGAGTAGCTGGTGAGCTTGAACCACCGACCTTGTCGTTCAAACCAACCTTGTAGTCCAGTTCATTAACCTGCAGCAACACAGATGGGTGATCCTAGTGGTATTTAAGATACTAGTGACAAAGATTCCAGCATCATAACAACTTGCAAGTCACCACAGTACAAGAAACTAACAGACAAGTGGTGGGGTAATTGGTTAGAGGTCAATACATTGAGAGGAAACATAACAAGTATATATACAGATCCATAGTTTTTCTTTATAGCATCAATGAATAATGACAACATGAACATAAGAACTCCACACAAAATTGTAGCAAAACAAAATGTCTGTGAATAGTAACATGGAATTGTATGTATGTGATAAGAATAAACTAAAACTCTAAAATTCTGAGGAATAGAAATGGAAATAGATATTTAAGATATAGTATTTGAAAGGATGTCTACTTTTCTCAAATTAATATATGGATTTAATGTAAATCTAATAAAATTATAACTTGGAAATATCTGGTCATCATTTGGAAAAAAATAGGCAAGAATAACTAAAGCAACTTGTTAAAGAAGAGTAATGATAGGATGAAGAGGAACTGTCCAAACACATTTTTAAACCTATTATAAATCTGCAATGTTTAAAGCAGCTGTTGCAGATGAAAGAATACAAATAAAAGAACTCAGTAACAAAGAGTATACATGTAAGAATTTAATATACAATAACTTAGTCATTACAAATCATTAATTCAATACTTGGTGCTGAAACAATTATTATTTTTTTTATTTGGATAAAAATATTTAAACTCTAATCCAATCACAATAAATCTCAAGAAAATGAACTATGGTGATGGTGGTTATGTGCCATAGAGTCAGTTTCAACTCATAGCGGCCCTACACAGGGATTTTGAGGCTGTAAATCTTTATGGGAGCAAAAAGTCTCATCTTTCGCCCATGAAACAGCTGGTAGTTTCGAACTGCTGACCTTGAAGTTCGCAGCCCGATTTATAATGAACTATAAGAGACAAGAAATACAAAACAAACAAACAAATCCAAAACTAGTAAAAAGTATCTGTGAATATCTATATCTGAGTGGATACTTTTTACCTAAAAAGTGATGTAATAAGTTGTAAAAGCAAAGATTGAGGACTCCAACTGCATTAAAAAATTTTAAATATCTGTCAAAAACAACAAAAATGGAAATAAGAGACATTAAGTACAACTAAAAGAAAAGTTTTAACAAACATGACAGTCAAAAGGAGAGTCAGATAATTTCATGATACTGTAAATGAAAATTTTTACATATAGAAAAGACATAACCTTACCACTAGTCAAAAATACATATAGACATTGGACTAATGGACCACATGAACTTCAGTCTTCGTGACTCTAAGGCCAGAAGAACTAGATGGTACCTAATTACTACTACCAACTGTTCTAAAGGGTTCACATTAGAAGGTTCTTGATTGAGTGAGAGAAAATGTGGACAAAACTCAAAATCATAATAAAAGACCAAGCTTATTGGTCAGAACAAAACTGGAAGTACCTGAGACTATGGCTCTCAACTACCCTTCAGATCTGGAATGGATCTCATCCTCATGGCCCCACTTTCAGCCAAGCAGTAGAGAGGTATATAGGGGGGATACCAACACTAGAAGGTATGCTCACCATGGAATGGTGGTCAATCATTCAAAATCAAAAGGGCAACTTCTATTTAAGGACAAAGTTAAGAAGGGATTGGAAGTTGAGTGGAATGAAAATAGGAAACAGAGGGAGGAAGTGGGTTAACTGTTGTTACATGGAGGGGATTGTAATCATTGAGATGCAATAAAATGTATGATTTGTTGAATGTAAAACTGATGATCTTGTCTATAAACCTTCACTCAATTCACCATAAAAAATTTAAAATGCATATAGATAATAAATAATGTATTTTCAGGTATTAAATTGACAAGGATCTAAACAGACATTATGTGTATTCTGATATGATGCAACTAAAAGAACATAGCACCACCTATAAATTTATATTGCCAAAAATGGAACCTGAATTTGATCAAGTTCTGACTGATGGAGTAAAAAGACTTAAGAGACTTGTCATCCAAAGCAATATGTTGAAATTTCTTGGATCCTGATTCAAACAGACAAAGTCTTTTAAGAGTCAAGTAGAGAGGTTTATATAATGATTGGCTATCCAATTATATTATAAAACTCTTAATTTTTTAAAATTGTGATTACAATTTTTAAAAGAGATCATATCAAGTCCTTATCTCTTAGAGAAACAGGATAGTATTTTTAGGAAGTATTTTTAGATAACATGATGTGATGTATGGGATTTGATTTTAAACAATCCAGTGGGACTTTTGCTTGCAGGTAGGATACAGTGAGTCATGGTATGCAAATACTCTTAGTGTAACAGAAGGTGAATCCATCACAAAAACTTAATTTTTTTTGGAAATTCGAAGTTGGAGAGCTACGAAGACTAGACATGCCTTCTCTTCCAGAGAAGAGCGTCCTTGAGAGTGGAGTTGACCTTTATCAGCTATTATCTTTCTTGAGAGCATTTGCCATTTCTTGGCATGGGCTGAGGATCAGATTTGGCCAAGCAAGATCTGCTCAGGGAAATAGAAGCTGGTAAATGCCTAGTGCTTTTGTGGAGTTGTCATAGGGCTAGAAACCCGAAGGACCCAAAATATGTGGCTGATTTTCCCCAGGGGATATTTGATACAGTCTCTGATATGCAGCATTGAGCTAGAATTTTCTAAATGGCAGAGTGATATTTTCCTTAGCTTAAGTGATTTGAAGACAAAAATCCCACCAGATGTAGAGGGTCTGCTTCAAAGACATAATCAGTCTTCACCTCAAAACAACTGCAAGATTTTGAAATTGTGTGAAACAGGATGCTAAAAATTTAAGCAAAACACCTCAAAAGGACAGAATTGCATCTGCAGCAGTCTCATGGTTGAGAAGACAGACCAATCAGGCTTTCAACTAAAGGACTGGGAAGGTCATGCCTAAGGGGCAGGGACAAATCAAAGGTGGAATGAGTGTCCCTAAGGATAGAACACATCCTTAATCACAGTTACACTGAGATGATCATCCTATAAACCTAACAGAGTTAAAGAAGAACCCTCTCTGGTGGGAAATAATCCTTGCAATCTCTTCAATTCTTTTATACACAATGCTTGACTGACAATAAAAACAAAAAGAATTCTAGACATGGGAATAGGGAGACAAATGTGGCTGATAACCAAGATATAAAAGAAACAACAAAAGAAGCAAACTCACATCGAAACATTGAAATTATCAGAAGAAAACTTAAAAATATGATTCATGTTCTAAGAACAAGAGGACAGATAAACGGACGAAAAGAAAGAAAATTTCAGTGGAGAATTAGGATCTGTGGGTAAGTAAAGAACCTAGAATATGCAAAACAAAGTTGAAGGACTTTCACTTCTTGATTTAAAAACTTACTGTAAAACTATAATAACCAAGACAGTTTGTTATTGATATACGGATAGAATCTATAAATCAGTGGGTCAGGGTTGAAAGTCCAGAGTGTCTTTACTCTTATGATCAACTAATTTTTTAACAAAATTGCCAACATAATTTGATTGGAAAGAATCATCTTTTTTTAAATGGTACTGGGAAATTGGATACCCTCGTGGAAAAAGATGAACTTAGATCTTAATTTCACACCACACACAAAAATTAACTCCATATGGATCACAGACCTAAATGTAAGAGAATGATAAAACTCTGTGAAGAAAACAGGAATAAATCTTCATGATCGGGGGCAAAGATTTTCTAGTATGATACCAAAAGTATGAGTGATAAAAATAACCTTATCTCCTAAAGAGAAGGGCTACATTGGTTAAACTGACTCTTTATCTCCTGAGAGATAAAGCCCCCTAAGAGGTCAACCAGTTAGACATAATATAAAAGAAGCAATTCATAATAATAAGAAAACATAAAAATACATTTTGAGGGAAGGAAAAAGTTATTTTAAGATGTAAGCAAACAGATAAATCCTGTGTGTGCACCTGCACATGAATGTGGGTTTGTAGTAGGTAGATGAATAGATAGATGATACAGAGATTTATTCAGCTATCTTATTTGATAAGGGATTCCATATCTCCAGTTGAGGGGAAAATGAGACCGTTAGTGAAAGACTGCACATATGAATCTAGAAATGATTAAATGGGACCAAAAGGACACAGTTATCCAAAGCCTCCTAGAAGTCAAGGGACTCCCCCCACCCCCACACCCCCACCCCGCTTCTCCCTGAGGCTGGATGTGTCATAGGCACTGTCTTCTTCTCATTGTTGGAAGGCCTGGTTCTAGCCATTGGACTTGGACTAACTTGCTCTACTCACTGACCCCTCTGGTGCTCAACTTCCTCACCTATAAAATGGAACCTACTGGAAGAGGCCAGCATAGTCATCAGCATAGAGAGGAAGAGGAGAGTGAGTTGCTGCATAGGATGTTGTCACAGGCAGATGTGACCAGGCTAAGAAATGAAGGAGAAGTGTCTGGTGAAGATAATTGAGTGCACACACTTCAACATGCAACCCTGAACCTCAGGGAGAAAGAAAGGAAAGGAGAGTAGTGTATCCAGAGAAGATAATGGGGGAAGTTGTAAAGATACTGTGATTCCACGAAACAAGGACACGCTGGATGGCACAAGTGGTTTGCAATTAAGTCCTGGTGTGGCAATCTAGGATAAGCACCCGACCGCAAGGTTGGTTTAAACCGCAAAGTTGTTGGTTCAAACTCACCAGCCACTCCTCAGAAACCCTATACAAGTTTGCTATGAGTCAGAACTGACTCCACAGTACTTCACAATAATAATAGGGTTTGGGGAGTCCTGGCGTGGCACTATAGGATAAGCACTCGATTGCAAGGTTTGTTTGAACCGCAAAGTCAGCAGTTCAAACTCAACAGTTGCTCCTCAGAAACCCTATACATCATTGATATGAGTTGGAACTGACTCCATGGCACTTAACAACAACTAACCAAAAGGTAGGCAGTTTAAACCAACTCAGAGGTTTCACAGAGGAAGACCCTCATAATTGTTATGTTTGAGCCCACTTTTGCAGCTGCTTTGTCAATCCATCTCATTGAGGGTCTTCCTCTCTTTTACTGATCCTCTACTTTACCAAGCATGATGTCTTTTTACACGGCCTGCTCCCTTCTGATAACATGTCCAAAGTATATGAGATGAAGTCTCACCATTCTTGCATCTAAAAAGCCTTCTTTTAAGACTTATTTGTTCATTCTTCATGCAATCTATAACATATTCAATATTCTTCAATATAATTCTACCCCATCAAGTCTTATTTATTCTTCTTTATTCATGTTTCAGCTTTTTCATACAAAGGAGGCAACAGAAAATACATAGGTTCAGTCAGGTGCACCTCAGTCCTCAAAGAGACATCTTTGCTCTTCAATATTTTAAAGAGGCCTTTTGCAGCAGATTTGCCCAGTGCGATACATCATTTTATTTCATGACTGCAGCTTCCACGGGCATTCATTGTTGATCTAAGTAAAATGAATCCTTGACAACTTCAATATTTTCTCTGTTCATCATGCTGTTGCTTATTTGTTCATTTATAAAGATTTTTGTTTTCTTTTTATTCAGGTATAATCCACCAGAAGATCTTTAATCTTCATCAATAAATACTTCACATTCTCTTTGTTTTCAGCAAGCAAAGCTGTGTCATCTGCATGTCACAGATTGTTAATAAGGCTTCTTTCAAACCTGATCGTGCATTCTTCTTCATATAATCCAGTTTTTCAGATTATTTGCTCTGCACACAGATTGTCATGCTGGATAAGATGGAGGGTCAGACAAAAAAAGGACAACCTCCACCGAGATGGATCGGCCAGGTGGCATCATTGATGAACTCAAGTGTGGCAGTGGTAGTGAGGTTGGCTCAGGATAGGATATCGTTTGGTTCTGCTGTGCATGGGGTCGCTATGAGTCGGTTCCGACTCGGTGGCACCTGACAACAACAACAACAACAACAACAGATTGAATAAGTATGGTAAAAGGATACAACCCTGGCACACAACTTACCTGATTTTTAAATGACTCAGTATCCCCTTGTTCTGTTTGAGTAACTGCTTCTTGGTTCCGCATGATAACAATGAAGTGTTTTGAAATTCTTTGCAATGTTATCCGTAGTTTTTTATGATCCACATGACAGTCAAATGTCTTTACCTAGTCAGTAAAACACAGGTAAACATCTTTCCTGTGCACTCCACATTCAGTCAAGATACATCTGATGCCAGTAATGATGTCTCTTGTTTCACGTCTTCCTGTTAATGTGCTGCTGCAATCATTTAAAAATTATCTTCAGTTAAATCTTACTAGCATGTGATATTAATGATATTGTTAGATAATGCCCAACTTCTGTTGGTTCACCTTTCTTTGGAATGGGTACAAATATGGAGCTCTTCCAGTCAGTCGGCCAGTTAATTATCTTCCATATTTCTTGGCAGAGACAACTGAGCACCTCCAATGTTGCATCTATTTGTTGAAACATATCAGTTAGTATTCCATCAATTCCTGGAGCCTTGTTTTTTTGTCAGTGCCTTCAGTGCAGCTTGGCTTTCTTCCTTCAATACCATCATGCTTTGAACATGTGCTACCTCCTGAAATGGTTGAATGCCGAGCAATTATTTTTTGGAATTTTGGTATTCCTTCCATCTTCTTTTGATGCTCTTTTATAAGCAGTTGATGGTCTGTTCCATAGTCAACCCCTGGCCTTGTTGTGGCTGACGATACCAGTGTCTCCATCTTCTCTTTCCTCAGGTGTGGTCAATTTGATTCCTGTGTATTTCATCTAAGGCTATATTTTTCAACTACTCATCCTTCTTTGTTTCCATCATTCACATTCTAATCATTACTAATTATCAGTGCACCTTGATTGAATATTTGCTCGATCTCAGACAGCAGAAGTTAGTAAAAATCCTTAATTTCATCTTTGGCAATAGTCATTGGTACATAAATATGAATATTAATCATATTAACCTGCCTCCCTTGTGGGCATATAAATATTATCCTATCAGTAACAGTGCTGTATTTCAGAATAGATCTTGAAATGTACTGTTTCATGGCGAATATGATGCCATTCCACTTCAATTTGTTATTCCCAGCATAGTAAACCTTATGTGATTGTCCAATTCAAAATGGTCAATTACTATCCATTTCAGCTCACTAATACTTAAAGTATCAATCTTTATGTATTTAATTTCATTTTAGACAATTTCCAATTTTCCTATATTCTTACTTCGTACATGCCACATCCTGATTACTAACGGATAGCTGTTTCGTCTTGTTTTGAGTAGTCCCACATCAGCAGGATTGGAGGAAGACTCATTAACAATCTGAGATATGCAGATGATACAACCTTGCTTGCTGAAAGTGAAGAGGACTTAAAATACTTACTGATGAAGATCAAAGAGCATAGTCTTCGGTATGGATTACATCTCAATGTAAACAAAAAAAATCCTCACCACTGGACCAATAAAAAACATTCTCACCAATGGAGAAAAGATTGAAGTTGTCAAGGACTTCATTCTTCTTGGATCAGCTATCAACACTCATGGAAGCAGCAGTCAAGAAATCAAATGACATATTTCATTAGGCACATTAGGTAAATCTGCTGCACAAGACCTTTTGAAAGTGTTGAAGAGCAAAGATGTCAGCTTGAGGACTAAGGTGTGCCTGACCCAAGCCATGGTATTTTCAATAGCCTCATAGGCATGTGAAAGCTGGACAGTGAATAAGGAACACCTTAGAAGAATTGATGCTTTTGAGTAATGGTGTTGGAGGAGAATATTGAAAGTGCCATGGGCTGCCAAAAGAACCAACAGATCTGTGTTGGAAGAAGTGCAGCCAGAGTGCTCCTTGGAGGTCAGGATGGCCAAACTTTGTCTGTCATACTTCGGACATATTGTCAGGAGGGACTAATCGCTGGAGAAGGAAATCATGTTTGGTAAGGTGGAGGGTCAGAGACAAAGAGGAAGACCTCCAGTGAGATGGATTGACAGAGTGGCAGCATTGATGGTCTCAAGTGTGGCAACAATTGTGAGGTTGGTCCAGGACCAGGTAGTGTTTCATTCTGTTGTGCATAGGGTCACTATGAGTCAGTACCAACTCATTGGCACCTAACAACAACAACTACAACATCAGCAAAAGAAGGTGCCAAAAGCTTTGCTCCATCCACATCTTTAATATCAATTCTACTTTGAGTAGGTAGCTTTCCCCCAGTCAACATTTTATTGTCTTCCAATCTGAGGGATTCATCTTCTGGCATTATATCAGACATTATATCACAATAGCCACTGCTATTCAGAGGTTTTCATAAGGCTAATTTTTCAGAAGTAGGTCACCTGTTCCTTCTTCTTGTCTATCTTCATCTGGAAGCTCCTCTGAAGCCTGTTCACCCTGGGTGACCCTGTTGGTATTTTAAATACTAGTGGCATAGCTTTCAGTGTCACAGCTATAAGCAAGCCACTACAGTATGACAAACTGACAGATGAGTAGTGGACACTTGAAATAACATAGACACCCAGAGAAACAGAGATGCCTGAGATGGAGGCAGAGAGTGATGAAGCAACTGGGGACTTTGGACCCAGAGAGGGAAAGGGACTGTGGGCGGAAAACTGGGGGGAGGAGGGGGAAGTGTAGGGGGCGGGTCTCTGGAATATACCCTTTAGGTGGCTGATGATGCATGGAGGGGATTGGAACCATGGCAATGAGATGATATACGATGGAATGAATGCAAAACTAAAGTTCCCCCATGTAAACTATCATGTAATTCACAATAAAACATTAAAAAAAAAAAATCTAAAGTGAATAGAGAGAAATACTGTTAACTGATGGTGCATGGAGGGGATTGTAACCATTGTAATGAAACAAACTGTGTGATTTGTTGAATGTAAAACTGATGATCTACCCTGTAAACTTTCAACTCAATCCACAATAAAATCTTTAAAAAAAAAAAAATAAAATAACATAGACAAAAGAAATGTAACTAACTTAGGAAAAAAAAAAGTCAGCACTATACAAAAATGGATATGATAGCCAAGTGATGAGCTGAGAATATGGACTATAAAAACATCTTTAAGGCTCTAAAAAATATAGGAAATAATACAATAGCATCATCATGTGAAACAACTAATAGCATAAATTAGTGCTTAAAGTCAGTATATATTTTGGGGTGAAATAGCTCCTTTCTAGGAAAAATGTGTGGGGAAGAGATGCAGACACATTTAGTCTTCAATGAGTCAAAGCAAGAAGCTTGTGAAACTGGGTGAACAATTTAGAGTTGAAGTAACAATTTTAGAATTCAAATAAAAGGGGAAAATTGGTAAGAAGCCTGGTCTCAGGAATAGAAACTGTCAGAGACAGCAAACACTGGATTTCTAAGCTTATGAAACTGTTGGCTTGATTCAATGAAAGAAGAAGATCAGTAATTTGTTAACTCATATTCACACAAGTTTGGTAGTTAATAAATGATTTCAAAATCATGATCTCATGTTCTAAGTGACTAAAAGGTAGGCAGAGCAGGACTTACTGGGGTGGGACTGGTCTAATTGTTCCTTTCACAAATGAATAAATTAGATTCTCAGCTGTGTCCAAGTTGTGATGGCAATAAGTAATAAAACTGTCTTTTCCTTTTTTCTGATTCTTCCTATAGTGTAAATAGACATATTACACCAGTTAAATTTTTTGTCACAAAACTCATAAAACAAGTATGTATATTTGAAATAATTTTGAAGTGCATTAAATATTGTGAACAAAATTCTTCTGTTTCTTGAGCCTGGCATGAGGCCAGCCCCTAATGGTTACTCAAATAGCAAACATAGAATTCTAAGAATTCAAATATGAGAGGTCAGATGCTATCTTCAGAAAGCTATAAATGAAAATTGGTCTTTGTGCTTTCAGGGACTCAGTCATTGGATCTAAGAGATCAGAAGGCTTGTTACGAGACAAACCTTGGGCACTAGACCAAGTCAAGTACACTCTGTCCTCTCTTCCAATATTTAACAGAGGGCACTGACCTATGATTTAACTGCCTGTCTCTTATGAATGCATATGTAATGCTATTATTGACTTTGGTGTTATGGTTTGACTGTTTCGAATTCAGAAATCTCCAGGGATATATATATATATATATTAAATTAAATTAAAGTTCCAGGGGTATGATACTTTAAAAAGACAACATGGAAAATGTAATTAAAAGAATGTTTGGAATTATGGAATTTTTCCATGAACTTTTTGGAGTCCCCACATATTACATGAGGGATTTAAATATGCCTCTTTACCTTAATTTTGACTTGCAAATTAATTTTGTTATTCCATGTTGCTGTTGTTGTCAAGTGCCTTCTAGTCGGTTTCGACTCATAGTGACCCTTATAGGGTTTCCAAGGAGCAGCTGATGAGCTTGAACCACTGACCTTGCAGTTCAAGCCAACCTTGCTGTCTAGTGCATTATCCCATAGTACCATACATAGATGTTCAAAAAGTTTGCAGGTGAGTGGACAGGTATTTGGTGACAGGAGACACTTCCTAGTCCTCTTCAAATCACACCCACCTGAAAGGTTCCCATATGCAAGAGAGGTCCCACACACATGCTGTTTATCCTTTCTTATTTTGGATGGGGCAATGAACTCTGCTTAGTGAAGCCAAGAGCACAATGAATCAACATATAGAGCATGGTTTACACACTAAGAAGTTGAGTTAATGTTGTACCCATTAACTGAATATATTGCTCATTTTAATGGAGAAATAATAGGTACTACGTTTCTAAGGGTTGTAGTGCTATTGGGTCATTTCCTAGTTTATCACCTTTGGGATGGATGGTTGTTGGTGGTAGTTGTGTGATGTGGAGTTGGTTCCAACTCACAGCAACCCCATAAAGGGTTTCTGAGGCTATAAATCTTTATGGGAGAGGAAAGTCTCATCTTTGTCCTGCAGAACAGGTAGTTTTGAATTACTGACACTGAGGTTAGCAGCCTGTCTCATAAACAGTATGTTACCAGAGCTCTTTTGGGGTGGATGAAGATACTGAATTTAATAGAGTCCAGGAGTCCTGGTGTGGTGCTGTGAGTTAATGTGCCAGACTGCAAAGCCGTTTGAACTGCAAGGTTGGTGGTTCAAGCTCACCAGCTGCTCCTCGGAAACCCTATACAGGGTCGCTATGGGTCAGAACTACTTGATGGAACTTAACAACAACAACAATTAGCTATGGAAATCAGACAACAGATGCTGAAAAGCACTTAATAAAACTCAATATCTACTTGTGATTTTAAAAAGTTGGCTAACCAGGGGACTAGAAGAGGACTTCATAAACTTGATAAAGGATGTTATAGTTCTTAGGTGACATCAAGTCAGTTCTGACTCTTAGTGACACTATGTACACCAGAAGGAAACACTGCTCTGTCTTGCACCATCCTCACGGTTGTTGTGATGTTTGAGTCCATTGTTGTTGCCACTGTGTTAATCCATCTCATTGAGTGTCTTCACTTTAATAAGCACAATGTCCTTCTCCAGGGACTGGTCCCTCCTGATAAAACATACCCAAAGTACAAGAGATAAAGATACAGGTTAGCTACAGGAAGATAAAGACTAGCTACCTACAACTTTTAGTGAACTTCTTAATTCAGAGAAGCATTAGAATAGTTCTCAGTGAAGTAAAAAGAGATTTCGCTGGTGGTACTATGAATGGAGAAAAAGTTTAGAGAAAATCCTCCTGAAACAGTATACATAATAATACTGGATAAAATAGATAGGCTTATACAAAGGAACAACAACACTAGCAAGGTCTGCTCACCATGGAATGATCAATCATTCAAAGTCAAAAGGGTAACATTTTCCTAAGGGCAAAGTTGAGAAGGGATAGGAAGGTGGGTGGAATGCAAACAGGAATCACAGGGAGGAAGCAGGATAACTGTTGTTGTATGGAAGGGATTGTAATCATTGAGATGAAACAAAGTGTATGATTTGTTGAATGCAAAGCTGATGATCTGGTCTGCAACCTTCATTCAATTAACCATAAAAAGTTAAAAAGAAAAAAAAATACTGGATAAAATATATGTTAAAATATTGTTTTTAATGCAGGATCCAGCTAATAGGAAATTAAAGGAGGTTTCCAGAAGCCAGAATTCATAAGACTATGTGAATCCAAAGGTGTTAGATAAGGGAGTCATGGTTGCTTTGGTGATATCTGACAATTCCTGGTGTTTGGGAGCCTAGGTTTTAATGGCCCACAGAGAACAAAAGACAAAGTCCAGGGTCTAAGTAGGTCAGGAGGCGAGATCACAACACTGTGGTGCAGTGAATTCTCTAACAATAGTCTTTGTAACTTCCACCAAATGACTGGGTGAAACTATGCAAATATGCTTGTGGCCCACTAGAGGGATGGGAAAGCTTGCTAATAATGTCAATTAGGTACATGGCACCCTTATGGAGATGGGGCCATGCAAATAATGTGTATGGAACTCTAGCAAGGTGATTGGTCAGTTTTGCCATCCCACTACGTTTAAAAGAGAGCCAATCCCTAGGGACTAGGGATCCAGAGAGGGAGAGGGACTGTGTGCTGAGGACCGTGAGGGGAGGATGGGCGGGATTGCAGGGTATACCCTTTGGTTGGGTGATACAAGGACGGGATGGTAACTATGGCAATGAGATGATATATGATGGAATGAATGTAAAACTAATGTTCCCCCATGTAGACTGTCACACAATACACAATAAAACATTAAAAAAAAGAGAGAGAGAGCCAACCCCACTACCACCATGAAAGAAGAGCTAAATACATTCTTTCGACCCAGGATCTCTGCACTGAGAACCTCCTAGAACAAGGAAATAGAGAGAGAGCTGTAATACCAAGAGACAGTGAGAAGTTGTGTTGTTATGTGCCGTGGAGTCGGTTCCGACTCATAGTCATGAGAGGCTGTAAATCTTTATGGGAGCAGAAAGTCTCATCTTTCTCCTGCGGAACAGCTGATAGTTTCGAACTGCTGACCTTGAGGTTCACAGCCCGATTCGTAAGCACTTGTTGTTGTTGTCAGGTGCCATCGAGTCGGAACCAACTCATAGAGACCCCATGCACAGCAGAACGAAACAATGTCCGATCCTGGGCCAACCTCACTACCACTGCCACACTTGAGTCCATCAATGATGCCACCTGGCTGATCCATCTCATTAGAGGTCTTCCTCTTTTTCTCTGACCCTCCACCCTACCCAGCATGACATCCTTCTCCAACGATTGTTTCTTCCGGACAATATGTCCAAAGTAGGAGAGACGAAGCTTAGCCATCCTGGCCTCCAAGGAGCACTCTGGCTGCACTTCTTCCAAAACAGATCTATTGGTTCTTTTGGCAGTCCATGGCACTCTCAGTATTCTCCTCCAACACTACAACTCAAAGGCATCAATTCTTCTACGATCCTCCTTATTCACTGTCCAGCTTTTGCATCCATATGAGGCTATTGAAAACACCATGGCCTGGGTCAGGCGCACCTTAGTCCTCAAGCTGACATCTCTGCTCTTCAATACTTTAAAAAGTTCCTGTGCAGCAGATTTGCCCAGTGCAATACGTCGTCTGATCTCTTGACTGCTACTTCCGCGAGTGTTGATAGTTGATCCAAGAAGAATGAAGTCCTTGACAACTTCAATCTTTTCTCCATTGATAAGAATGTTGTTTATTGGTCCAGTGGTGAGGATTTTTGTTTTCTTGACATTGAGATGTAATCCATATCGAAGGCTGTGCTCTTTAATCTTCATAAGTAAATGTTTCAAGTCCTCTTCACTTTCAGCGATCAAGGTTGTATCATCTGCATATCACAGGTTGTTAATGAGTCTTCCTCCAATCCTGATGCCACGTTTTTCTTCATAGAACCCAGCTTCTCGTATTACTTGCTCAGCATACAGGTTGAATAAATATGGTGAAAAAATACAACCCTGTCTCACACCTTTCCCAATTTTAAAACATTCAGTGTTCCCATGTTCTGTTCTAACAACTGCTTCTTGGTCTAGGTACAGATTTCTTAGAAGTACAATTAAGTGTTCTGGAATACTCATACTTCTCAATGTTGTCCATAGTTTGTCATGATCCACACAATTGAAAACCTTTGTGTAGTTAATAAAGCACAGGTAAACATCCTTCTGATATTCTCTGCTTTCAGCCAAGATCCATCGGACATCAGCAATGATATCTCTCGTTCCACGGCCTCTTCTGAAAACCACTACGCTACCAGAAAAATGGCATTAACAGAGGCAACAGAACAAGGAGACCTGTAAGAGACAGAAGCAAGGAGACTTGCTGATGGAGTGGGATACTTCTGGGAATTTAGTGGCAGAATTAAAGAGCTTTGTAAAACTTGCCCTAGGGGAGCAGAGGCCAAGTCAAGAGCCAAGAGATTGAGTCATTTCTGATTCCAGATTGTAACCTGTTACTTACCTCATATCTGTGAGTACGGTTTGTGAATTCTGGGAGACCACTGCAGTGAATTATGGAACTCAGCAGAGAAGTAGAGAGTGCAGTGGGAGGGATGGCTGGTGTCAATTGGTTAAAAAAAAAAAAAAAGTTGGAGGGTGGAGGCATATCTGACCCTCTGCCTTATTGGAATTGGCCTTGGATGGTTGATGCTGATAATACTTCTAGTTCTCCTTGTGAAGTCAGAGGTGGTCACAAATTGTTGTGGCCACATGATTTTAACAGAAAAAGTCAGAATGTTTTAAGAATGACATCCTCAGTAGGAAGCCTTATAGAGAAAGACCTAGTGACTCATAGCTTTCTCAACTTTGGCTCTGGGTGAAGCAGGAAAAAGGATCCCTTTGAAAATTTTTAACAACAAGCCTACAATTATGAAGATTTGGGCCAGAATTCATACTATTTGTGTAGCCAGCACACCCCAAGCTTATGGTGGCCTTGCTTGGACCTATTCCCAGACTCCTGGCTGAAGCAAATATAAATCCCATGGCGAAAAGCATTTTCAATCCAAGTTTCAAAGAAGCCTTGCTGATAAGATTTCAAGAAACATGGCAAGATATAAAAATAGGTTAAAATAAAAAATATAACAAGAACACCCACTTCACCAAGGAAGATATTCAGGCATCCAATAAACATATGAAGTAATGTTCATGATCATTAGCCATTAGAGAGACACAAATCAAAACAATAAGGAGATATCATCTCATACTAGCATTAGCAGTGAAGTTCAAAAGAACAGAAAATCACAAATGTTGGTGAGGGTGTTGAGACTGGGACCCTACTACATTGCTGGTGGGACTGCAAAAATGATTCAGCCACTGTGGAACATGGTGTAGCACTTCCTCAGAAATTTGGAAATAGAAATAGCTTATGACCCAGCAATCCCTCTAGTTGGTGTATATTGACAAGAAATATGAGCCAGGACACAATGTACACCAATACTCCAGGAAATATGCACACCAATGTTCATCACAGCAGTATTCCCAATAGCAAAAAGATGGAGACAGCCTAAGTGCCATCAATGGTAGAATGAATACAAAGAAGCTTTGATACATACACACAATGGAATGAATACTACATAACTTTGAAGAACAATGATAAATCTGCAAAACACCACATAACCTGGATGGACTTGAAGGACATAATGCTGAGTGAAACTAGTCAATCACAAAAGGACAAATATTGCATGAGACCATTATTGTAAAGCTTAAGAAAAGATTTCCACACTAAAAGAAACATTCTTTGATGGTTATAAGGAATGGAAGGGAGGGGAGAGTAATTCTCAGATTAGAAGTTAGACATATGTTATCTCAGTTAATGGGGAGGGCAATACACAAGAAGAGGGAGGGTGGCAGATGAACAGTGAAGGTAGAGGAAAATTTAGGGAGATATGCACAGCCTACATGGGATACAGGTAAATAGTGATTTATATACAACCTTGGAGCAACAGTGTTCTATGTTACAGGGATAGAGACAAAGTCTGAATGGATAAAGGAGGGGAATAATGTTTAGGTGTTGTGGACATTGGTTCCCCTGCCTACCTTTATAAAATAGACATTTAAGTATGATAGAAATGAATATTGGGAATTATGATTACAGAAGTCTTGTAAGCCCAACTTCAGCCTGTAACTGTTTGGATTAGCTAAAAGGGGAATTCAAATTTGCCTAGGGAAATAGGCATCTTGATAAGCCTTTGTAGAATATGGGGTCTTAGGTGGAATACTGAGCACCATTCAGAACCTTCTGAAATGGGATGTTCCCACTTGAAAAGACATGCACACCAACTCAGAACTGATGGGAGAACGGAAGATTCTTACTGAAAGAAAGACCTGCACACACAAAAAAGCAGACTGCTTGACTATTAGCAAATGAAGCAAGCTATTTGCTTTGGAGGCATCAAGACAAGAAAAGTCAGCCCATCAGGGTAAACCCCCTTCTAAGACTGAAACTCAAAGGGAACACATGAGCAGTCTAGTGTGCTTGCTGGTGACCGCCCTGGTCTATATATGAGCGGAAGTGAGGGAAATGCAGCAATGAAGACTTGGGCTGAGTTTGACCATATTCCATTGACACTCATTGACCTTGAGATGAGAAAGAGAAGAGGAAGAGCTGGCTGGTAGTTTGGGGAGATCTGTGAACTCCCAAGCCCATAGGCAATGACATAGCCACTGGGAGCTAGTTGGTCTGAAGTACAGGGAGACATGCATGAACTCCCAAACTTGCCACTAGTACCCATCTGACCTAACTTGGATGGCTAGCTCACCAGCACTCAACCGGATAAAGATAAAGATGTTTGATACTGTGAGCAAGCGTAAATTGCAACAGTTTGATGAACTGGACCTTTGCTTATGGATGCAGTTGCTCAAAATTCCTTCCAGAATGGAAGGACTCTTCATATCAAGGAACAAGCTAGTTTCCTCAGTGTACTGTGTGGATAAGGACAGGCAATTTAGACAGTGGCGATCAAAAATGGGCACTATAAAGGTAGGAAGTGACTGACTTAATTCTTTTATGAGTGTGCTTAGTTTCAGAATGACAGGGGTAAAGTAGAATGTCCACTGAATATTTCCCTCTTTTACAGATGGATCTGGTGATGGGATGGGGAAATGAAGGTGATAGGCTTTTGTGACTCAATTGTGAGTAATTGTTAGCAGGATTAATAGTGATTGTCACAACTGTAATTGTAGAAGATGTATAACTAAAAGGGAGGAGTGGTTAAACTTTCATTTCAGTAACAGGCAATCCCAGGACCATCAAGAGGAAGAGCATCAGTGGACCGTGAGATCCTACCTAGAAAAGCGATGACTGCAGAGACAGTGGCAGAGGTGAGAGGTGATGGCAGGGAGCGATAGAGCAGCTGCAGGTTCTAGGCCTGTGGATTGAGTAAGGCTGTGTGCCTGCAGGCAGGAGGCTGGCAGGCACAACACACCCTTAGGACGTTTAAATGAATATATATATTTTTTGTTTTGTATGTGGACATAAATATATTTTTGCTTTGTTCATTTGTGAAATATAAGATGTAAAAGGAAAGCCATAGGGAAGAACGAGGAACTGTTGGGCAGGGAGGGGATTGTAAACATTGACATGAAGCAGGGTGTGTACTTTGTTGGATGTAAAATTGATGATCTTGTCTGTTAACCTTCTCTCAGTTCACAAGAACAAGTTAAAAATAAAAACAAAAAAACAAGAAGGCCTATAGCATCTGTTTGTAAATGGCACCCCCTAGAATTGTGCAGTGTACTGCCAACACAACTGTGTGCATCAGCTCTGAGGCTATCCGCTGTTATGGTATTACTCAGTATTGTACTAGAGGACAAAGAAAAGGCAACAAGACCTAATAAAATATGTAGAAAACTCTGCTGAATAAAAACATGATATGAACATATATCAAAGGATGTATGATAATCAAAAACAAGTAAATAACCCTACAATTGAGCAGAAAAATATACCCAGTATAAAATGAACGAATGATATAAGTGAGTTATTTAAGAAGAAGAAATACAGTGGCCAAGAATGCTATAAAAATAAGCTCAACTTCACTACTAAGCAGGGATATTCAATATTAAATAGGAATTTCCATCTTGACTCATCAAATTGTAAAAATGACAAACTATTGAATAAACAACAAACACTGGTAAAAGTGTGGAAGGCCATTTGGCAGAAACAATGCTTAAAACACACATGTCCTACCAAGTACCAATTCAACTTCTCAATATGTCTTCTAGAGAAACATTTGCACACGTGAGGGGGGCTTCAAAAAGTTTGTGAAAATTTTCCATCATCTTTTTTTTTTTTTCCACATCATCTTTTCATTCCATTTTTTCATGAATGTTTTGAAGCTCCTTCATATATAGCGAGGCTCACTGCAGCTTTGTTGGTAAGAAAGAAAAATGGGAAATAGCCTAAAAATCTATCAAAAAGGAAATGACTGGATCAAAAGATGGTGCTCTGTGAAATACTACTTAGCAATTTTAAAGGATGAGGTTGGGATACAGATAGATCTGGGAAGCGCTCCAAGTCACATTGCTGAGTAGAAAAAAAGATTAGAGAATGAGAATAATATGACAATCAATTTTTATTAGTACATAGATATGTATATGAATGGGAAATTCATGTTTTCTTTAAAATAGCTAAGGAAGTAGTCTGCGAGTAAACACACTCAACTGTTACCAGTGGTTACTTGTGGAAGAAGAAATGATTAGTTCTGGCGGGATGGCTGAGGAGGATTTAGATTTAGTTTTGTCTACATGGCTTTCTCCTTTTACAAGGAGCATGTAACCTTTTTTTTTTTTTTTTTTTTAACCATTGTGCTGTAGTTTGGATGAAAGTTAACAGATCAAATTAGCTCCTTATTGAACAATTTATAAACATTTGGTTTTGTGACATTAGTCGTAGCCCCCTCAGTGTTACAGCGCTTCTCTCCTAGGTGCTCTGTTTCCATTCACCCTTTTTGTTGGTCCCTTCCTGACTCCTGAGCTGTGTTTTGGGCCAATGCTGCCCATTGGTCTCACATTGCTGTTGTTCTGAGGCGCACATTCCTCACAGGACCAAGAACATGTACTTTGTGTCACTTTTATATTCAAGAAAGCCATGGCCTACTAGGAGCCCTGGTGGCACCATAGGTTAAGCATTGAACTGCTAACCTCAAGGTCAGTGGCTCAAACCCACCAGTCACTCCAGAGGAAAAAAATGAGTCTGTCTGCTTCTGTTAATATTTGCACTCTATGGAGTAGTCTTAATCTATGCTCTAGGGTTGATATGAGTCAGAATTAACTTGATGGCAAAGGGTTGATTACCAACTAACAATATTTCAAGTTTTGGGGTTACTATTTTGTCAATTCCATAGTAATTTAAGAATCAGTTGATTATTTAAAACTAAGGGTCAGCCAACTTTCCATAAAGGCATTGTTGTTGTTATTATGTACCGTGGAGTCGGTTCCAACTCATAGCTACCCTGAACAGGATTTCCGAGACTGTAAATCTTTACAGGAGCAGAAAGGCTCATCTTTCTCCTGCGGAGCAGCTGGTAGTTTCGAACTGCTGACCCTGAGGTTCACAGCCCGATTCATAACCACTACGTTACCAGAGCTCCTTATAAAGGGTTAGATAGTACATATTTTAGGTTTTGTGGGCCAGACTTACTTTGTCACAGCTATTCAACTTTGCCTTTGTAGAGAAAAAGCACAGTCCCTGGGTGGCCTAAATGGTTAAGCATTTGACTCTTAGCCAGGAGTTAGTTAACACACCCAAACGTGCCTCCAAAGAAAGACCTGGTGATCTGCTTCTGAAAAGTAAAAGCAATTCTACTCTGCACATGGGGCAGCCATGAGTCAAAATCAACACAACAGCAAAGCTTGCCACAGCTCATATGTAAATGAATGCACATAACTATGTTCCAATAAAACTTCAGTTATAAAAACAGCTAATGGACCAGATTTGACCTGTAAACTGCATTTTGCCAATCCTGCTTTAGACTAAACATACTATATAACAAATATAGTTCTGAATAAGTATTTTTGTTGTTGTTGTTCAGTGCTGGTGAGTCTGTTCCAACTCATAGTGACCCTGTATAGGGTTTCTGATGAGCAACTGGTGGGTTTGAACTGCCAACTTTACAATTAGCAATCCAGAGCTTATCCGACAGAGTTATCTCTCTTGTTAACAAGCTGATGAAATAAGTAGCCTCTGTATCTTTACTTGGAATAACTTAGACTCTGGCCATGTCATTAAAGACCAAACACTCACGCCAGTGTTGATAATGCAGTCACTTTGGCCATCTGGTTGGTGACCACCGACCAGAGTCCTGCAATCACCCTTGGGAGCCGAAGAGCTGACTCAGAGTTAAGGTTCAGTGGCCACAGAGATGTCTCCTGACCAGTCAGAAGTTACTTTAACACTGTGCCTCTGGCTGTAGACTCAGCCAAGCTGGGCTGTGATACAGAAAGGAGGGCCAGGTGACACTGTGTGCCAGCAAGAGAGGCTCAGTTCTGTGGGACAAGGTGCCATCACACAAGTAGAGTTGGAAAACTAACACTGGTCCAAAGCCAAATCAGTGACAGGGCTGTGCAGGGCTGTGGTCAGGCTTCTGAATGACCAGCCCAGAGATGATGAGCTACAAGACTGTCATGCGGCTATGCCCCGGACACCTTCTTCTTAAATTACTTTCTAGGTCAGAGACTCCGGCCCTACAACAGAGACAGGTTGGTTGTATGTCTGACTTGTGGCTCATGCAGAATTGAGTTTCCCACTGTGATTATTTCTCTAGGAGCTAAGTGTAGAAGCAGGGGGCATTATTAGTGGTATTCAACAGTGAATGTCTTTATACTTTCTTTCAACCTAGAAATGGGAAGAGCAGCAAAGCCAGCAGGATACACAACCTGCTATGATGCTGACACAAAGAGATGTATTTGTGTCTCTACACATCTTTTGCATGGAATTGGGGCAGTCACCAGAGAAAGAGAAAGAAAAAACAAAAACATACCTGCTTGGTGGTAACTTCTTTGCTCTGACTTCTCCCTTGTGGTCCACTTTGTATAATCAGGAACAAAAGATCAATCCAAACATGGATACAGCTGAAGTAGGTGCCTTGTTAAAGGCTGTAGGATTCTTAATCTTTTGTTTTTCACAGGCATGAACACTTGACTTGAGAGAGAGGCTGGCACTCCGGGAAGTAAAGGGAGCAATTTCTCTTCCCTGTTGTTGCCACATAGGTGATTTCCCAGGATAGGAGCCAATCTTGTCTCTGAGCTACGTTTCAGTCCAGGTCAGAACTAGGCTCCAAGTGGCCCCAGTCTGACACTCCTAAGTCCCAAGTCCATCATTTGAACTAGCAAATGAACATGTTACCGTATTCACTCTCATAAAGTTCCTATTGCTTTTCCCCCTTCCCTCTCTGAAGTCTTCAATGTCAAACACAGTCGAAGGGGAGACATCTGCTTTGTTTAAGTTGTTCTGAGCGAGCTTCATGTATCTCAGGCTCTCTGAACTGTAACTATTGGGGGCAAAGTTAATTTCAATCTAGATGTCACAACACTTTCTGGAGAGTCTGATGTGAAAGTAAGCAAAGTATTGATTTATGGTTGTTGTTAAGTGCCATCGAATCGAATCTGGCCCATAGTGACCCTGTATAGGGTTTCCAAGGAGTAGCTAGTGAGCTTGAACCGCTGACCTTGGGATTCAAACAGCTTTACAGTCTGGCGTATTAACCCACAGCACCACACCAGGACTCCATTGATTTATGGTAGTGCCTGTGTTTATGTAACAAAGAGATACGTAGACACACAGAGAAGGAGCATGAGATGAAGGAGCTATGCTCAAGGGTGTGAACATCCTGCAACTCAGACCTCAGGATGACAGAAGGTGACTGTGAGGGAGCAGTGAGAAAGGGCCAAGGGGGACAGAGTTCTAAGGACTCTTTCCTCCCCCAGTCACCTCCACGGAGCAACTCCTCATCTGCTGCTGGATGCTTCATGTCCCCCACCAGTAGCAGTAGATGGCTGATCTAGTGCTCATGTGCAAAGAATAGACAACATGTAAAAAAGCATTGGACTTCACAGACTGTTTCTTCTACTGGCTTTGGTTCCCAGGATGCTTTACAGCAAATGTAGGGAGGGAAAGCTGCTCTTGAAATTAGAAGTTGCTTCTGCCTAAAAGGCAGACTTCGTACATGCTTCAAACAACAGTGAAATGGGGTTAGCGACTGACCATAAGCACAAAGAGCCCGTGGTGGTGGCAGGGAGGAGGGAGGAAGACATTGATTCAGGAAAAGATTTAGAGATTTCCAAAACATCTTCATAATAGTTTCATATGGAAATTTGAATTTATGCTTTTTTCTTGTTTTTTAGAAGTTTTATTTTGAATTACATGTTTTCACCCAGCTCTAATATGAGAAGCAAAAATGTCTAAGCACAGTTGTTTAATAATTTTTTTTCTCTTCTGTTTCATTTGCCTCTCCCAGCAGAGAGGAGGCTCTGAGCTGGGGGTTTGGTAGGAGTCATTCCTTTCTTTCTTTTTGAAACTTTTTATTGAAAATTGAGTGAAGGTTTACAGAGCAAATAATTCGTTTTACATTCAATAAACCACAAGTTTGGTTTCATCTCAATGAATGCAACCCCCTTCACTTCCTCCCTATGGTTATTTCCATTCCACCCTCCTTCTCAACCCTTCTCAAATTTGTCCTTAGGAAAATGTTGTCCTTTTGATCTTGAATGGTTGATCATTCCATGATGAGCATACCTCGCTAGTGTTGTTCGCTCTGTATTCCTTGGCACCACTTGGCTGAAAATTTGGCCACAAGAGTGAGTTCCACTCTACACCTGATGGGTGGCCAAGGGTCATAGTCTCAGGTTTCTCCAGTCTCTATGTGACCAGTAAGCCTGGTCTTTTTTATAATTTTAAGTTTTGCTCTACATTTTCTTCCACTTTATACAGGACCTTATAATGTATCTTTTTCAGCAAAGTCAATAGTGGTCACCAGGCACAATCTAGTTTTTCTGTCTCAGAGTCATGGTGTCACATGTTCCTTCAGTCTTCAGTTTTCATCACTCTTCTCTCTTTTGCACATGACGAGATCAATGCACCTTAGGTGGCCACTCATGAACTATTAAGATCCTAGTTGCTACTCACCAAAGTGGGATGTAGGACATTGTGTTTGTGGGCTATGTTATGCCAATTGACCATAGTGTCCCCTGAGACTACGGTCCTGAGCCCCCGGGCCCAGCAACTCATTGCCTCAAGGTGTCTGTCCCCTGTATGCTTTACCACATTCTTAGGTGTGTTTCCAGCAAAGGTAAATACCCAGGTACAAATATTGTGTCAAGCCCTTATATAATTGTGGGTGTACTCCCTCTCTCATTCCCTGCAAGAAACACGGCATCAACCATCCCTCCCACAACACTTCTCTACTTCTCTGTCGTGTTTGATAATATGTTGCAATGGCCACACTGGACTCAGGCACATAGTCACAACTAGGGAGTTTATTAGGGAAGCTGACAGGTTACAATTCAGGTCAGAAATGCTCAAAGCCCAGTTGTTCTAGTCAGGACAGCCTTTCCTCAGCTAGGCCTCTCTGCCTCGCCAAAGTTACAAAGTGCTTTTAGGACTGCTGAATAAATGTTCACAAGACACACCACTCCACTGTAAGCCTCAGCCTGAGGTTCTCGACTCTAGTTCAAGTGGGTCAGCAAACCTAGCTCCCCCAGTTAAGTGCCTGGAGGCACCCCACTCTACAAGCAAGTCTCCTTCCCAAAGTCACTCAGTTGTACTTTTTCCGTGGGCTGGGATACCCCTGGCTCTGTCTTGTATTACAGTTCTTGGTTCTGCTGCTGCTGCTTCTCTGCCACTCTGTGGGTGTCATACCTTTCTGTCCCAGGTCAAAGAGGCTTCATGGGATCCAAAGGATGCATGCCACTCCTGACTCTTCTTTGTTGGTAGTGAAATTCCCCCTTCTGCTCCAGAGATGGCTCATTTTATACATGTTACAATGCCAAATTTTTACAATCACAGTTAACCCTATTAACCACTCAACGGAATCATATAATCCTGTCAGCATCTTCTTCCACCTTCTTTCACTCAGATCCATCAGGCCAAAAATATTGATTGGTGGGAGCTTACAAAAGACTATAGATAGTCCAAAGTTTGGGGAGACTTGGGAACTCCTGAGCCCATGGACACTGACCTAGCCACAGAGAGCTAGGGCTGAGAGTGAAGCATCCAGCTGATGTGAAGTGGGAGGAGACATATAAGGACACCCAAACTTGATTCACAAGAAAGCCCAAACTTGTAGATAGTTCCCATTTGACCTAGTTTTAATGGCTTGATGACCAGAACTCAACTAGAGGAAGATAAAGAAATTTGATAATGGAAGCAAATGTAACTTGCTACAATTTGATGACCTTGACCTATACTTATGGATGTAGTAGCTCAAAATACCAGCTGAGAGGGAAGGAGTCTCAGTATACAGGGTTGATAGGGACAGGCAAATTAGACATTTGCTACCTAAAATGAAGTGGCTGGCTTACAAGTTTTCAAGAGGCAGTTTAGTTTCAAGGTGTGAGGGGGAAGGTAGACTCCCCACTGAATAGTTTTCATCTAGACAAGATGGGTCTGGTGAAAGGAGATGGGGATAGGATTCTTTTGATTCAATAGTGAGTAATTGTTATCATTACAAATTGCAATTGTCACAACTGTAAAGGTAGGAGTTTTGTAACATAAAGGGGAGGTGGTAGTTAATCTTAGATCCAGGAACAGAGGACCCTAGGTCCATCAAGATGGAAGAACGTGAGTGGACTGTGGAACCATAACCAGAGAATTAGCGATACCAGAGATGGAGGCAGAAGTGATAGCATGGAGAGACAAGAGTAGCTGAGGACTCTATAGACTCATGGAAAGAGAAAGGCTATGTGCTGGCAGCCAGGAGGCTGGCTTGCAGAATGTGCCCTTTGGTTGCTTAAATGATTATATATTCCTGAGTGTTTTTGTGTACATAAAAAATCCCAGAGGGAGTAGAAGCAAATACTGTTAAATGATGATGCATTGGGGGGAGGGGGGGGAGAGTTGTAATCATTGCAATGAAACAAAATACGATTGGTTGAGTACAAAATCGATGTTCTTCCATGTAAATTATCACTCAATTCACAATAAAAGCTTAAAAAATAAAAGACTATGGATAGTTGTTACTGTTGTTGTTAAGTGCTGTAAAGTCAGTTTCTAACTCCTAGTGACTCTGCATAGGGTTCCCAGGGAGTGGCTGGTGGGTTTGAACTGCCATCTTTACCATTAGCAGTCCAGTGACTATCCTACAGGACCACAGCAGGATACATTAAATAATTTACTGAACCACACTCATATACCTGTTCAACCTGTCTATATGTTGTTAGGTGTTGTTGAGTTGGCTCCAACCTGTAGCAACCCTATTTATAACAGAATGAAACACCATGCTGTCCTTTCCCATCCTAACAATTACTGCTACGTTTGAGCTCATTTTACTGATACCACTGCACCAATCAATATTGTTGGGGGGCTCCCTGTTTTCTGCTGACACTCCACTTTACCAAGCATGGTGTCTTTCTCCAGGGAATGGTGCCTTCTGATAATATGTCCAAAGTATGGGAGACGAAGTCCAGCCATCTTGACTTCTAAGGAGCATTCTGGCTGTACTTCTTCCAATACAGATTTGTTTGTTCTTCTGGAAGTCCATGGAACCTATAATATTCTTATTCAACACCATAATTCAAATGAAACTGTCTTCCTTATTCATTGTCTAACTGACATCTTTGCTCTTGAACACCTTAAAGAGGTACTGTGCAGCTGATTTTCCCAATGCAATATGTCGTTTGACTTCTTGAATGCTGCCCTCAGTTTGTGGAAAGATTTCAGTTTGTATTCCATCAATTCCCTGATGTGCTTGTTCTTTGCACCTTGGACTTCTTCCTTCGGTACCATTGGCTCCTGATCATATGCTACCTCTTCAAATGGTTGAACATTGACCTTTTCTTTTTGGTACAGTGACTCTGTATTTCTTCCAGATGCTTTCTACATCATTCAGTATTTTTCCCAAAGAATTATACAGTGTTGATGTTGAGGCTTGATTTTTTTTTCTTCAGTTCTTTCAGCTTGACAACTACTAAGCGTGTTCTTCCCTATGGTTTTCTAACTCTAGGTCATTGCACATTTCGTTATATTTGACTTTGTCTTCTTGAGCTTATCTTTGACATTTTCTGTTCAGCTCTTTTACTTCCTCTTTATCCCCCCATTTGCTTTACCATCTCTGTGCTGGAGAGAAAGTTTCAGAGTCTCTTCTGACATCCATTTTAGTCTTTTCCTTCTTTCTTGTCTTTATAATGACCTTTTGCTTTCTTCCACATGATGTATATTCTTGATGTCATCCCACAACTCTTTTGGTCTTCTGTCATTAGTGTGTCTAATACATCAAAGCTGTTCTTGAGATGATCTCTAAATTCAGGTGGGATATTTTTCAAGGTTGGAGTCCTGATGTGGTGCTGTAGGATAAGCACTGGACTGCAAGGTCAGTTTGAACTGCAAGGTCAGTGATTCAAACTTACCAGCTGCTCCTCGGTTGGAACCAACTCAATAACACTTAACTACAACAATTTTCAAGGTCATATTTTGGCTCTTGTGAACTTGTTTTAATTTCCTTTAGCCTCAGCCTGAACTTGCAAATGAGCAATTAGTGGTCTGTTCCACCACCTAGCCTTGTTTTGGTTGATGAAATGGAGCATTTCCACTGTCTCTTTCACAGATGTAGCCAATTTGATTTCTGTATATTCCATCTGGTGAGGT
>NW_006408579.1:2563516-2564591 GCF_000296735.1 Chrysochloris asiatica
AAAAAAAAAAAAGAGATCATAGAGTAGCAAAGAAAAAATGCAGAGCAAACAAAATAAAGAAGATTTGGGACATGAAAAGCAGAAGAAAAATGAAAGTGGAGATATAAAGCAAGGGAAGGTAAAGAGAGGAAGAAGGTGAAGAAAGAATAAATGAACAATAACAATGAAAATGAAAACCCTGCCACCCCACTATTGAGGGCCACTGCCTACTCCTATATAATCTGAGCATCAATAGAAAGCAGCCAACACCTGCTAAACCTACCTTCAACTGAGTTACATGAACAATGAACAGAGAACTGTGCACACACTCACATTATCTATTACGCTCATTAGGAGACAGTTGGTGAGCACCTATCTCAATATACAATCATCAACTAAATACAAACACAACAATACCACAATGTCTGAGAAAAAAGACCATTTTAGTTCACCCAAAGAAACAAGACAGAGTGCCTCATAAGAGCCAGAAGACCTTTCTGAAGAAGAAATGGCATAGGAACTACCTGACAAGGAATTCGAAGAATGACATTTAGGTACTTTCAAAGGATTGAGCGAATGTTCAAGAAAGCTGAAGACAAAAGTCAAGGAAAACATGGACAAAACACTATAAGAACCAACTAACAAAATAAATTAAAAATAAGAAGTTATATAAAAACAGCAAATATAAATCCAAAAGATCAATACTAAGATTCCAGAGATAGATAGTATCCTTACTGAATGGGCAAAGAAATAAAACAGAAGCAATGGAAGGCTGAATTAGTGAGATTAAAGAAAAATCTCTCAATAATAATCTGCAAAAGGAACAAAAGCAAAAAAGAATGAAAAAATTGAAACAAAATTCCTAAGAATTATAGGGGTCACTGGTGTTGTAGGATAAGCAATGGACTGTCAATTACACAAGGGTCAGTGGTTCAAGCTAACCAGTTGCTCTGAGTTAGAAAGATGAGGCTTTCTTCTTCTGTAAAGATTTAAAGCCTCAGACGCCCTATACAGGACTGCTATGAGTCAGAACCGACTTGATAGCACTTAAAAACAACAACAACAAATCAAGAGGAATAACTTACATGTAACTAGA
>NW_006408579.1:2566251-2567182 GCF_000296735.1 Chrysochloris asiatica
TTGCCAAAAAAATCAATAGATCTGTTTTGGAAGACGTGCACCCAGAATGCTCCTTAGAGGCTAAGATGGCTAAGCTTTGTCTTTCATACTATGGATATCATGTTTGGTAGGGTGGAGGGTCAGAGAAAAAGATGGATTGGCCAAGTGGCAGCATTGATGGACTCAAGGGTGGCAACAATTGTGAGGTTGGCCCAGGATTGGGCATTGTTTCGTTCTGCTGTGCATAAGGTCACTAAGGGCCGGTAACGACTCGATGGCACCTAACAACAACAACAACATATACCTAGGCTTGGCAGAGGATATTCGTATATAGGTATTTACCTTTGCTGCAAACATATCCATGAATATGGTGGAGCATACAGGGGACAAAGCTATGAACACTTCTTAGACAAAAGCAAACACCATGAGGGAATGAGTTACTGGGCTTGGGGGCTCAGGACCATAGTCTCAGGGTACACTAGGAGAAAGGGCATAGCACAGTTCACAAAGACAATGTTCTACTTCCTACTCTGGTGAGTAGTGACTGGAGTCTGGAAAGTTCCAGAGTAGCCATCTAAGGTACAACTATCGGTCTCTCCCTGTCCGGAAGTAAGAAAAGCGATGAAAATTGAAGACATGCTGAAACAATTAGTCTAAAGGACTAATTAATAGGTAATGTGAATATCAGTCTCCATGACCACAAGATGTCTGGGTACTGCCACCAACTGTTCTGAAAGGGATCATATTAGGTCCTGGATAGGGTGAGAAAAAATGTGGAATAAAACTCAAAATAAAAACAAACAAACAAAAAAACCCAGGTTACTGGTTAGACAGAGACTGATGAAACCCTGAAACTTGGTCCTTCCGGTCTGGACATGAATTCAACCCCATAGTTCAATTTCCAGCCAAACAATAGTCAGGTCTATTTTGTTGTTATTAGGTGCTGTTGAGT
>NW_006408579.1:2568437-2581095 GCF_000296735.1 Chrysochloris asiatica
GCACTTAACAACAAAAAATATCATATTTAATGGTGGAAGGCTGACTTGTTTTCCCCTGAGACAAGGATGTCTGCTTTCCTTGATTCTATTCAGCATTGTACCAGATGTTCAAGCAAGTGCAATTGGCCACACAAAAAAGAAAAGGCAAGCAAACTGGAAGAATAAGTAAAACTGTATTTGTAGATGACATGATATTGTAAGTAGAAAAGTACAAAAAACTGTATATATTTTTTTGCTGGAACCAACCAGCAAGTTTTAAAGATAAAGCAAGATAAAAATATTTTAATAAATCAACCAAGTTTTATATACTAGCAAAGAATCTGAAATCAAAATCAAGAAAACAATTTCACTTACAATAGCCTTAAAAAGAATATTATGAATATACTTAAAAGACTTTCAAAACCTATACACTAATGACTAAAACCATTGCTGAAATAAATTAAAGACGACGCAACGAAACAGATAATACTGTGTTCATAGATTGGTAGACTGAATATTTTTTGAGTGGATTTTCCCCTCAAATTGATCTCTAGATTGAATAGATTGCCTATAAAAATCCCAGATTTTTTGCTGAAATTGACAATTTGATTTTAATATTTATGTGGGCATACAAAAATTTAGGAGTCCTGGTGTGGCGCTGTGGTATCAAGCACCGGATTGTTATAATCACAAAAATTGGTAGTTCAAACTCACCAGCTGCTCCTCATATACAGTGGGTCACTATGAGACGGAACTGACTCAACAGCACTTAACAACAACAATAACAAAGATTTAGGAGAGCCAAACAAATTTGCAACAAAAAAAACTAGAGAATTTGTATTATCAGATTGCAGAATTTAAGCCAAGATTATTGTTGTTAAGTGCCATTGAGTTGCTTTTGATTCATAGCAACCAGGTATAGGATTTCCAAAGATCAGCTGGTGAGTTTGAACCACCGACCTTGGGGTCTAGGATTTTGTTGTTGTTGTCATGTGCCGTGGAGTCGGTTCCAACTCATAGGGACCCTGTACAGGGTTTACAAGGCTGTAAATCTTTACAGGAGCAGAAAGCCTCATCTTTCTCCCACAGAACAGCTGGTAGTTTCGAACTGCTGACCCTGAGGTTCGCAACCCAATTTGTAACCACTACGCTACCAGAGCTCCTTTGGGGTCTAGGATAGTCACTGTATATTCAGTGATGTCACTGCATATTCAGCAAAATATCGGTTCATGTCTTTTGCACATTTTATAATTGGGTTGTTTGCCTCTTGCTGTTGAGTTTTGAGAATTACTTATATATTCAAATATGTGGTTTGCAAATGTTTTATACCAGATTGTAGCTTATATTTTCAACCTCTTTAAAGGGTCTTTCACAAGGCAAACATTTAAAATTTTGGTGAAGTACAATTAATCTAATTTTCCTTTTACAAATTGCTTTTGCCTAGCCCAAGCTCCCCAAGACTTTGTCTATGATTTTTTTTTTTTTTTGCCCCTAAAAACTTTAGCTTTGCATTGTACATTTAAACCCATGATTTGTTTTGAGTTAATTTTTGTATAAAGTGTGAGGTTTACCGTCATTAAAAAAATTTTTTTTTCACCTTTGACTAGAATACCACATCAAAATTGCCTGTGATGAACAGAATTACAAAACCCAGTTCCATATTTCCCTTAATCATATACCAATTCAGCCATTTCTATATTTGCAAATTCAATGACATTGAGTACATTTTTTAAGTTATGTAACCATTCTTACCCTCCTTTTTAAGTTGTTTCTCCCCCATTAACTTAAACTCTTTGCCCCATAAAGTTTTTTTGTTTTGTTTTGTTTTGTTTTGTTTTAAAGTTTTTATTGTGATTTGAGTAAAAGTTTACAGGGCTGATCATCAGTTTTACATTCAACAAACCATATACTCTGTTTCATTACAATGATTATAATCCCCTCCATGTACCATCAGTTAACAGTTTTACTCTGTATTAATTATAGCTCTTTTGGTTATTTTTTAAACCTCGGGCATACATAATAATTTGCATCACCAAAGGACACATTCTGCAAGTCTGCCTTCTGGCCATCAGCTCTCTCTCAGTCCCTCTCTTTCCATGAATCTAGAGTCCTCAGCTGCTCCCTCTCTCCATGTCCCCATCTCTGCCTCCATCTCTGGTGTTGCCGCTTCTCTGGATAAGGTCCCACATTCCGTTTGTGCTCTTCTCCCATGATGGTCCTAGGGTCCTCTGTTCCTGGACTGTAACATTAACTACTCCCCTATTTTTGTTACAAAACTTCTACCTTTACAATTGTGACAGTCTCAATTAGTCATGATAACAGTTACTCACTATCGAATCATAAGAATCTTGTTGTTGCTGTTATGTGCTGTGGAGTCGGTTCTGACTCATAGCGACCCTGTACAGGGTTTCCGAGGCTGCAAATCTTTACGGGAGCAGAAAGCCTCTTCTTTCTCCCATGGAGCAGCTCTTATCCCCATCTATTTTCACCAGACCCCTCTAGACAAGATGAAAACTATTTAGTGGGGACTCTGTCTTCCCTCACACACTCTCAAACTAAATTCCCTCTTGAAAACTTGTAAGCCTGTCACTTTATGCCTTTATCACCCCTCATTTTAGGTTGCCCGCCCTATCGACCCTGTGTACAGAGGGCATAACATTGATCCTCGATGTTAAGACTCCTTCATTCTCTGTTGGAATTTTGAACTATTACATCCATGAGTATAGGTCAAGTTCATCAACTTGTAGCAATTTTACCCTTGTTTTCTTTGTCAAAAAAAAAAAAAAATTTTTTTTTTTGGCTCTTCCTCTAGTCGAGTACTGCTTATCAAGCTATCAAAGCTAGGTCAAATGGGTACTATCATAAGTTTGGGTGTTCCTATGTATCTCCCTTCACTTTATATCAGCTGGACGCTTCACTCTCAGCTCTAGCCCTCTGTGGCTATGTGCCTATAAGTTTTTAAAGGATCATTTCAGTACACTATAGAAACTTTGATATGTTTGCTTTTTTCCTTTCAGACTTTTAGTTATGCTTTCCACTGCCTTCTGTCCTCCATTTTTTCTGATGCAAAGTCAAACATTTAGTCATATTGTTGCTTCTTTGCATACAATGAGTTGTGTTTCTCTTGCTGTGTTTAAGACTGTCTCTTCAGCTTTCAACAGTTTGGCTATACTATGTCTAAGTGTTGCTTTCTTTGAATTTATTGTATTTGAGGTTTGGTGAGCTTCATGGATCTGTAGATTAATGTTTTCATCAAATCTGGGCAGACACCAATTCTTCAAATATTGTTTCTTTATCTGGGACCACTGTTACCGTATACTGGTATTCTTGATATTGTCTCACGGGTCTCTGAAAGTCTGTTTATTTAATCCAAACCTTCCTCTTTCTGTGGCTCTCACTGTATACTTTCTATTGTCTTATCTTCAAGTGGATACAGAAGGTATAAGAATATTCTTCTCATTATTTTATTTTTAATAAAGATTAAGCCATTATATTAAAACACAATTCCCAAGTCAACTTCCAGTTATGGTAGAATGAAGAGGTCAGCAATGCCCCTTCACCCCACCCCCCCAAAAAAAGTATAAAACTGGACATAATTGTAAAAACCACTCATTCTGAGGTACTAGAAACCCACTAGATGCAAACACTACGTTGTGAACTGCTAGAGTCTTGGGTAAGAAGAGTAGAAGACTTACCCTTCCATTGGATAATTTCTATTGCTGTCTCTTTTTTATCCCATCTCACCTATGCTGCTGAGCCTATCTAATGAAGTTTTTCTTTTTCATTAGTGTACTTTTCAACTTAGAATTTCCATTTGGCTCTTTTTATAGTTTGGATATCTCTATTGACATTTATGATGTATGGAGTCATTGTCAGCATATTTGTCTTAAATGATTTGAACATATATATATTTAAAATTCTTTGAATGTAGTTATAATAGCTGCCTTTTCAGTTTCTGATGACTGTTGGGTTGCTTTTCTGAGCATTAATCATAAACGTGGAGATTTTAAGATAGTATGTTGTAGCAACTCTATTTCTGAGGGTTGTTGGGTTTTCTTGGGAAACTTTGCTTCTGACTCCTCTAGAGTGGACAACCACTGTTGGCTCTGTGCTCAGTTTTCCTATTTGTATTTTTAGCCTGGATTCTTAAGGGTAAGTAACCCCGTTCTGCAGAGTTTAGTGATAACTATGATTTGGGCAGAGGTTGTCTCCAAAAACTCCAAGCTTGTAAGGCTTCCATTTCCTGCTGATCAATCTGAGTGTTCAAAACTGCATCCAGTTCTCAGCTCTCCTTTGGCTTTCACTTCTGAGCTTTCTCTAATATCTTTCCACGCATGCATGGGTTTTCCCAGTCAGCCAATCATGTGTGGGGAACGTATCTCAACTCATTTTCAGGACATCTCCATTAACTTTCTGACTGGTTTGCTGCTTGGCTCAACTGGGATTGCATTCTGGGGCTCACAGAACTATAACTTCCCCAGTTCATTTCCAGCCAACTTTACCACTTTCAGCAGGTAAAGCCATAAGATTTCACCCAATTTTTCCACCCTAAATTGAATCTCCTCGCTGAAGAGGCAAAGCTGCTTGTTTTAGCAGGCAATCCCACACTAGAAAACCAACTGCCGTTGTTACTAACTAAACTGTGTGAAAAGCAAAGGAATAAAATAGACTTCTGCTGTTGGTACCCAAGTCTCTAGTAGCGTTTGTATCTAGTGGACTTCTAGTGCCTCAAAGTGGATGTTTTTGACAATTACGTGCAGTTATATACTTTCTTTTTTTTTTTTTTTGGTGGAGCAGAATTGTTGTCCTCTTCATTCTGCCATAATTGGAAGCTGACTTGGGAATTATGCTTTAATATAATGGCTTTAATTTTATTAACAATAAGATAATGAGAAGAACATTTTTGTACCTTCTCTGAAACTTCTGTTGGAGGTTTCTTAAGTGGAATGTCCTTTGTAAAATGGTATAGATTTCTCTTACAATAAGTACAGGAGCCCTTCTCCCATCTATAACTTACCTAGTTGCTTGATAACATTCACAAGTTAAAGTTTTAGTTACTAGAAATCAATGTTTTAAGTTTGAATTTCATCTAGAAAATTCATTTCATACCATAAAATACCAAGACATTATAGAAGTTCTTCAAAACTGCACGCATGTGCTTTCACAAACATTAATATGTAGAATTGAATTTAATAAATATTTATTGAACTATTACTATGTGCTAGAAATGGTGTCTGGCATCAAGAATTTAAAAAAGTAAAAATAAAACCCACCTCATGAGATGCAGTGGCTGCCAATCCCTCACAGAGCTAAAGGATCAGTAGGTGAGAGAGATGATGAGACAGGCAATTACAACCCAGTGTGATATGTGTCAAGACAGGAAACTATAAGATGTTGTGATTGTGTTCAATAGCACTGTTTCCTTCCATACTACTTTTTCCTTTAGACACTTTGAGATTTTTAAAATAAAAGACCATTTGGATTTGGACTGAAGACACAACTTCTGTGTAATTCTCTCTGAAGAAAGGATCCTCCTATTCTAAACATTGAATGCACATGAGGTCCCCTGGGAGCTTTAAAAAATGTCTTTGCCTGGACCTCAAAGACTCTTATTCAAGGCTCTTGGGTGAGGCTCAAGAAGCATTTTTTTTTAAGTACTCAGGTGATTCTAGCGTGAAGCCATGGTTCAAGAAGCATTGTAGCCCTCCGCTGGTAGTTTCTTCAACATTTGACACTGGATAATAAAAGGTGCCTCCTTCTTTAGTGGTTTTTGTTACGTTTTGGGGGCAATTCTTCAGTACTTCCCTCTACTGTTCTAATGTCTTGTAGAGAGGGAGCCCTTATTCTCAATACCGTGAGTTTCAATAGATGTGGGGCTTTTATTTCTCTCCCTTCCCAACTGTGGTTGGGAATGACAGAACACCCATCCTTCTCCTAAGTGAGACTGGCACTGGGGCACAATAGGTGGTTACCTTGCCTTAAAGGCACAACCTATCCCTCTTTCGTTGTTTATCCTAAGGTGGTATGTGAAATCCCTAATTAGTGTTTTTTGGACATTTATCATATGCCAGGTGCTGCTCTAAGCTTTTTACATAAATTAGTTCATTCATTACATCCTCAGATCAATCCCCTAAGTATGTAGTATGGTTACACTATTTTAGAGATGAGGAAGCTAAGGTTTAATGAGATTCAGAAACGTTAGGATTTCAATCCAGACAGTGTGACCCTTGGGCCTACTCTCGACCTCCATGCAACTAGTTGGCTAGGGTTTTAGCTTAGCTTCTGTTTTATAAGTGGTCAAGCACAGTTGAAGGTCATTCATAGTCACTCATGTGCTCTCTACTAGTAACTGAGTCTATGATCTTCCATGCTGCTGATAAACATACCCCAAGTCTTCTTTGTAGATACAACTCTACCCCCAACTGGGTATTTCATGGTCTAGAATTGAAAAGAGGGATGATGGTTAGTAGTAGAAGCTCCCTCACAACATGAGCCCCATGTTGATTTTGTTGTTGATGCTTTTGTTTCCTTATTGTTTCCCCTACTTACTGATCTTTATATAAAGAGGGATTCATTCAACCCTGCTGTTTGTTAACACACAGATAGGTGGATTGCCTTGAACCTGTTTCTTTGGGTGCTATGTGGAGGCATTTCTTAGAGCTAAATTGAATGGTGGTTTGATGTACAATTTCATGGACATACTACAGTTTATTTCTTCTATTACAATGGAGATGGACTTTTGAGTTTCTAGTTTGGGGACCATAATGAATGGTGCGTCTATAAACATTCTCATCATGCTTGTTGATACACGCAGTCCTGCGTTTCTGTTGAGTATAAATCTTGGAGACAGAATGTTGGGTCATGGGGCATGAGGATTCTCAACCTTAATAGATAATGCCATTACACCATGAAAAGCAAAGCAAAGCAAAACTACTTAAAAATATTCAGTAAAATTTCTTTTTGTTTGGCTCAACAAGTCAGCATAGCCTCATGATTAACAAAATGTTGAAATGAAATATAAGAAAACTTTCTCGTGAAGTAGAGTCTAAGAAACACCAACAGAGAATGAAGTGACTTCATTTGATTATTATCACTGAAAATAATTTTAAATTATTGTATCTTATAAGAAAACAAATCACTTTCCTCATGTATTCCACATTGACACGCCCCTGAAGGCTACACATCTTAGAAGAAGCACAGACTACTGGAATTCTTTTGATGATTTCTACAGCTTCCTTAAAAAATCAAAATCTGAAAGGAAGAACAACACAAATGTTTCATGACCAGACCAAAAAATCCAAAATCACTGTGAACAATGACAGAGAAGTCTTTGAAGTCAGATACACTCAGAAACATCCCAGCTCTGCCACTCATGGGCTCTGTGATCCAAATATTTCTTACTTTGCAGGGTCTTAGCTTTCAAATTCTACCACTTTTATAAAACCTTACATTAACTCATTAATAACTGAAAACTTTTCATATATACATCATATACAAAAATTCAAACTATGCAAGACTCTAAACATAAGGAAAGACAGTCTCTTTCCCCCTAGTCTGACCTTCCATCCCCAGGTTTCCATGGCTAGCAGCTTATGTTTTCAAAAATATTGTATATCTATTGCAGGCAAAATGCATTTGCATTATGTTTTATATATGCATACATATTCCTAAATTTTAATTGTGAAATTAGTACATATAGGAAAGTTCATAAAACATATGCTAAGCTTAATGAATTAATATAAAGTATTTATCTGGCATTGTAGGATAAGCACTGGACCACAAGGTCGGTTTGAACTAAAAGGTCAGCAGTTCAAGCTCACCAGGGCTCCTTGGAAACTGATACAGGGTCACTATGAGTTAGAACCAACTCAATGGTACTTAACAACAACAATATTCATCTGTGTAAATACCCTCCAGGTTAAGAAACAGATTCTTGTCAATATTCCGAAAGCCTTCCCGAAAGCCTTCACTTGCTGTTAGCTGCCGTCAAGGTTATTGTGACTCATGGGGACTACATGTGTGTAGAATGGAAGTGCTCCATAGGGTTTCCAAGGCTGTCTGTGACCTTTTGGAAAAAGATCACCAACCCTGTCTTCCAAAGTGCCTTTAAGTAGACTTGAACCATTAACCTTGAAGCTAGCATTGTTGTTGTTGTTAAGTGCTGTTAAGTCAGTTCTGATTCATAGTGACCTTGTATAGGGTTTCCAAGGAGCAGCTGGTGGGTTTGAACTGACAACCTTGTGGTTCTCAGTCCAGTGCTGATCTCCCAGCACCACACCAGGAGTCCATTCAGGCTAGTAGTACAGAGGTTAACCGTTTGAGCAACCCAAAACAAAGACAAAGCAAACCTACTAAAGAATCAGTAGTTGCAAAATTAAAAACAAACAAACAAACCTACGGCCCTTGAGTTGGTTCTGACTCGTAGCCACCCTATACAGGGTTTCCAAGACTTTCTTTATGAAAGCAGACAACCTCATCTTTCTCCAGACCTTGAGGTTAGCAACCTAACACCTAACCCACAGTGCCACCAGACACCTAAACCTCTCCTTTACCCCATCCCATCACAACTCTTTCCCTCTCACCTAAAGTATTTGCTCTTGGGATTGTTATGATAATCACATCCTTGTTTTTCTTCCTACTTTCCCCTTCTAAGAATGCAACCTTCAATTCCATAGTCTAGGGCTGGTTGGTTTTGAGCTTGCATTAAGAAGAATTACCAAGTCTGAAGCAAAAGCGAATTTCCCAAGTTATTAAATGTTCAATAATAGTGCTTGATGGTCGTTTTCTTATTTAGAGAAATGTCAATCTCATACCCGGGTTCAAAAAGTGCACTAAAACTTTACTACTATTAAGTCATCAAACTATAGTGTGGTAAGGCAAGTCAGTATTGCAGCTACTATTTTGGACAGAAAACTTGTGAAAAGGACAATGATGAAGTCCACAGAAATAAATGAAGTTTACTATTGATACTGTTGTTGTTGTTAAGTTCTGTAGAGTCGGTTCCGACTCATAGTGACCCTGCACAGGGTTTCTGAGGCTGTAAATCTTTACGGGAGCAGAACGCCTTATCTTTCTCCCACAGAACCGCTGGTAGTTTCAAACTGCTGACCTTGAAGTTGGCAGCCCGACTCGTGACTCATAACCACTACACTACCAGAGCACCTTACTATTGATACTAGTGGTTCTATAATACATAAAAGAATCAAACATTTTTCAACAAGAAAGCAAAATCCTCAAGCTTACATTCTGTGTGGAAAATTGGCCATATGTTTGGGATTTCTCTAGATTCCAATCCATTATAATAGTCCACAGAGACTTTAAAGTCAGGCCTGTAAAATGAGTAACAACACCAGGAGGAATGTACTCCTCTGTACAGTCAGCCACAGGAGACTAAAAGGATAGCAACTGGCCAAAAACAAAGCTCAGAAGGAAGGAAGAGCAGGAAAGGGCAAATGAAGATGAGGAATCCAGGGAGGAAGTACAGAGAGTGCTGTTATTGACACTGTTATTGTTGTTGTTAAGTGCTGTTGAGTCGGTTCCGATCCATAGCAACCTTGTATAGGGTTTCTGAGGAGTAGCTAGTGAGCTTGACCCACTGACCTTGTGGTTTGCGCCACACACCAAGACTCCATAATAACCCCTAATGTTATTGACATTAGGGGATTGCAACTAATGTCATGAAACAAAATGTGTATAAACTGGAATGGAAAGCGAATTTGCTCTGTAAACTTTCACCCAAACTACAAGTGAAAGTAAAAAAAAAAAAGCTCTATTGCTTTTTGTTTTCCCTAATAAAATCCCTCTGCCTTGGCAATGCTGAGTCTTAGCTTGTACCCAAACATGGTCAGTGACTCACAGGAAGGACATGGCCAGACATCTCAGCTCACCTAGACAGAACTTTGTCCTCGAAACAATCAGTGGTTCTGCGGGTGAAAGATAAGGCTTTCTGCTCCCATAAAGATTTACAGCCTTGGAAACCCTATGCAGGGTCTCTATGAGTCAGAACTGACTCCATGGCACACAACCACCACCACCACCACCACCACCACCACCACCACCACCACCACCACCACCATCATCAGAATTTTAGTTCAGGTCTTCTTCTTTACTTCCACAGCCCTGCAATCTTTTTGGAAACATGACATTTAGAATTTATCCATTATTTTCTGCAGCAAAAGGATAGTTTATAGCTACCTCCTAAACCCTATTAGGATAAAAAATTACATGCCTATTATCTATTTCACTAATTTCTGATACTGTTATTTCATTACTTCGTTTTACTTCTTTGGATCTAATTTCCTGTTCTTTATTTTTTTTAAAAGCTTTTATTGTAAATCGAGCGACTGTTTACATTGGAGAACATTGGTTTTTGCACTCCTCCTATTATATTTTGTTTCATTGCAATGCTTACAATCCCCTCCATACATCATCATTCAACAGTACTTGCTTCCATTACCTCTGTTTTTTGTTTTTGTATGGACACAAAAACTCTCAGGAATATATAATCATTTAACAACTCAAGGGCATCTTCTGCAAGCCTACCTCCTAGCCACCAAACACACAGCCTTTCTCTTTCCATGAATCTAGAGTCCTCAGCTGCTCCCCTTCTCCATGCCATGATCTCTGCCTCCATCTCTGGTGTCATTGCTTCTCTGGTTAGGGTCCCACATTTTGCTCATGCTCTTCTCCCTTGATGGTCCTAGGGTCCTTTGTTCCTACCTTTACAGTTGTAATAGTCGCAATTAGTCATAATAACAATTACTCACTATTGAATCATAAGAATCTTATCCTCATCTCCTTACATGCATGCTCAAGGTTGTCATTAGTTATGGACATGGACAAACGTTTTCATATAATCGGAGTGCAGATAATTTTTGGCTCACCGTCATATATATGGCAATTAGGTCAAATTTCTTCAGTATGTATTTGAAATCTTTCACTTTTTACTGTTTTTTTTTGTTGTTGTTGTTGCTGTTGGGTTTTTTTTTTACTGCTGATAAAGGTTGTTAGAAATTTGCAGCATTATTCTGGATTTGTCTACTTCTCCTTGCAGTTCTGTTACATTCTACTTCATATAAATTGAGGTCAGGCTATTAGATATATTTAAATTGTGACTGATTTTATCTTCCTGTTGAATTTAACTTTTATATTTGTGAAACGTCCCTTTTTTTCTCTGAAGTGAGTAATGCTTCAAAGTCTTCTTTGTCTGATATTTAATATAGTTATACCAGCTTCTTGTAGATGGTGTTTCCATTGTATTTTTTCTATCCTTTAACTTGCAACTATCTGTATATTTAGAGTTTAGATATGCATACAATTGGGTTATTTTTTTAATTCAAGTTGACAAATCTTATAGCATTTAAGCTATTTGCATTTTATATGATGATGTTGCTGTGTGTCACTATGTCAATTTTGATTCATAGTGATTGTCTACGACAGAGTAGAACTTCCCCATGAGGTTCCCTATGCTGTTATCTTTACAGGAACAGACTGGCAGGTCTTTTCTCCCATGGAGCACCTGGTGAGTTCAAACCACCAAGTTTTTGGTTAGCAGGTGAATGTCTAACCATTGAGCCACCAAAACTCCTAACATTTAATATGATTAATGACAAATTTAAACTTATACCTACCATCTTATTTTATCAGTATAATTGGTTCTATAATTGGTTCCTATTTTTTCTCGCTCTCTTTTTTTTTATCTTTCTTTTGTATTGCTGTTGTTGTTGAGCACCATTTATTCAGTTCCCATTTACTGTGACCCTGTATAGGGTTTCTGAGACTTTACATCTTCATGGGAGCAGCTGGTGGGTTTGAGCTACGAACCTTGTGGTTCGCAGTCCAGTGCTTATTATATTTGTTCCATTTTCTTCTATTAGTTTGAAAAGTATACATCTTTTTATATAAGTAGTTATACTAGAGGTTACAAAGTATATCACTGGGTTATCAAAAATAATGTTAACTTAAACTTTTAAGACTCATTAACAACTTATGATAATCATAAGATGTTTGGAGAAAGAGAAGAGAACTTGAAGCACTTACTAATGAAGATCAAAGACTACAGCCTTCAATATGGATTACACTTCAACATAAAACAAAAATCCTCATAACTGTAACAATAAGCAATATCACAATACATGGGAACAAAAACTTGAAGTTGTCAAGGATTCCATTTTACTTGGATCCACAATCAAAGCTCATGGAAACTGCAGTCAGGAAATCAAATGACTTATTGCATTGGACAAATTTGCTACAAAAGACTTCTTTCAAATGTTAAAGATCGAAGATGCCTTTTTGAGGATTGAAGCAGGCCTGGTGCAAGCCACGATGTTTTCAATGGTCTCAGGTGCATGAGAAAGCTGGGCAATGAATAAAGAAGACAGACGAACTGATGCCTTTGAATTATGGTGTTTTTGGAGAATACTGAATGTACATACCATGGACAGCCAGAGAAATGAACAAAATCTATCTTGGAAGAAATACAGCCAGAATGTTCCTTAGAAGCAAGATGGTGAGATGTTGTCTCATGTACTTTGGACATGATATCAGGAAGGACCAGTCCCTGGAAAAGGACATGCTTGGTAAAGTAGAGGGCCAGTGAAAAAGAGGAAGATCCTTACTGAGGCAGATTGCTACAATGACTGCAACAATGGATTAAAACAGCAATGATTGTTAGGATGGT
>NW_006408579.1:2581905-2586611 GCF_000296735.1 Chrysochloris asiatica
TCACTAATCTATTGTTCTTTGCTGAATGCCTTTAGTTAGCTGACAACTAGATTTTATAACTACTGTGGTGCTGTGTAGTGCTCTGTGTTTTGGTAGTGTAGTGGTTACGAGTCGGGCTGCTAACCTCAAGGTCAGCAATTCGAAACTACCAGCTGTTCCATAGGAGAAAGATGAGGCTTTCTACTCTCGTAAAGATTATAGCCTTGGAAACCCTATACAGGGTTGCTATAAGTTGGAACTGACTCCCTGGCACGTAACTACTACTACCACCATGGTGCGGTGTATAGCACTATGAGATAATGCACTGGACTGCAAGGTCAGTTTAAACTGCAAGGTCGGTGGTTCAAACTCACCTGCCTCTCTTCAGCTATGAGTCAGAACTAACTTGAAGTCACTTAATAACAACATGGTGCTGTGGGTTCAGAGTTGGTCTGTTAACTACAAGTTCAACAATTCAAACCCACCAGTTGCTCCTGGTAGAAAGATGAGACTTTCTGCTAATGAAAAGATTCATAATCTCAGAAACCCTATATAGGATCTTCAAGAGTCAAAACTGACTTGGTGGCACTGAGTTTGGATGTTTTTTGGTTTTCTTTATACTTCGAATGGAGTCCTGGTGTGGCGCTATGGGCTGATGCATCAGATTGCAAAGTTGTTTGAACTGCAAGGTCAGCGATTCAAATTCATCAACTGCTCCTTGGAAACTATCTACAGTGTTGCTATGGGTCAGAATCGACTCTATGGCACTTACTAACAACAACATATACTTCAAGGAACCCTACTGGCACAGTGGTTAAAGCATTTTGCTCCTAACCAAAAAGTTGGTGGTTAGAACCTACCTCTTCTTGGAACAAGATGTGAAGTTTCCTTCTATAAAGATGGACAGCTTTGGAAAACCTATGGAGCAGTTCTAATCTGTCCTTCAGGGCTTCTATGAGTCACAATTGACCCAATGGCACTGGGTTTGGTGATATGTGAATAGATGCTTCACATAGGTTTTAAAAAAAAGTATTGAACGTTCACTAAGTGTACAAGAGAAGGTCATTTTATCAACTCCTCTGGCTTGATTTCACAGGCCACCAGGCCTGTAATGGATCAAGAAGTAAATTCAAACTGTGTAAAAGTTATTCATTTTATTCAATTTGTATGTAAGGAAAATTACTACCCAATACTAGTAATGATTCTTATCACAGTAATAGTGTGGGCAAAATGCTTTAGTCTTTGAATTCATATTACATAGACAATATAAAACATTTGCATGTACCAGCTACATGCTGGTGGCGTAGTGGGTTATGTAGTAGCCTATTGACTGCAATTTCAGAAATTCGAATCTATCAGTTGCTCCTCAGGAGAAAGAAGAGGCTTTGCGCTCCCACAGAGATTTACAAACTGCAGCTCTATACAGAGTTGCTATGAGTAGGAACCGATTCGAAGGCACACGATAATAACAATGACCTTGTCATTGATAAGTCAAATATAAATAACCACATCTTATATTTTTAATGATTTCAGAGGTTATTTCACTACTAATTAAGACAAAAACTTTTCTGCTGTAATTTACAGCCTCTACTTGACATTTAACATTCTTTTTTCAGTTTATTCTCTGCTTTCTTCTTTAATTTCCACTTCATCTTAACCTTCTTTCCAAGATCTCCTTTAATTGGGACTTAAGGTTTCCAAATGTAGATAGATTCCCTCATAGGCACATGTGCACAGACAAACTTCAAGTGAAGGAAAACTGTTTGTATAAGATTACACAGTGAAGGGGATGGCAGTGAGATAATATACGATGGAATGAATGTAAAACTAAAGTTCTCCCATGTAAACTATCATATAATTCACAATAAAACATTTAAAAAAAAAAAAAGATTACACAGTGAGGTAGTGGCAGAGCAGGTCAACTCCCAAACCTTAAGAATATCAGGCTAAAATTTCTCTCTAGCCTTTACGACCTTTCTCTAATCCTGAATTGCCTCCACTGTGGGAGGGTTGGGGGAGAAGGTATAGGCAAAGTGTTAAATCCCATTTCCTTCTATCTGAGAATTTTATTTTCAATTGACTCTCTAGCTCTGTTTCCCTAATAACCTAATAAACTGGTCTGTATTAGGTATGAGCTCTGGTAGCATAGTGGTTACGAATCGGGCTGCGAACCTTAAGGTCAGCGGTTCGAAACTACCAGCCGCTCCGTGGGAGAAAGATGAGGCTTTCTACTCCTGTAAAGATTTACACCCTCGGAAACCCTGTACAGGGTCGCTATGGGTCGGAACTGACTCGACGGCACTTAACAACAACAACATTAGGTATGTTACTAAGCAACATTGCTTAAGATAAAAATGGCCCCTGGTTGCTAAACTGCATCTGGACAGTGAGGAAATATAAGTGAACTATTAATATGAATACATAATAGAAAGCCATAGCTTGGCTATAACTGGGTAAGTCCATTGAGGGAACCCTGAAGTATTAGAAATACTGACTCCTAGGACTTCCAAGCAAAGGCAGTTTCTGCACCTAAACAAGGTAAATCTCTCTTCCTTGCACCTGACTTATGCAACCTGGAGCCTAAAAATATAGGGCTGTGTTTTGTTCTATGTGGACTGTGGCGAGAATTCTTACAGAAGGAGAAATGCTAGAATGCATGCTTGACAGAAAGCTGTGGTGTCTGTCTTCAGTCTTTCTGAGGAGACTGATGTCAAAAGTGGCTTAACGTAGTCTTGTGAGTTTGAGCGTTTGGTCAAGCCAAACACCAATGCTTGGTAAAAATGCAGAAAGTATTTGGGCTAGAAATGGGCAAGTTCTGCCACTGTCTCCTGCTGTACTTAACAATTAGCACACTGCTTTAGGACCTACCTTGTCTGGTTCCATAAAAACAAGCATTTTATAAAGCAGGCACACTCTATAGCTTTACTTGTTATGAAGTACGTTGTTGTGTTAAAGTGCCTAGAGATCCTGTATGCGGTTTCTGAGGAGAGGCTAGTGAGTTTGAAGCACCAACCTTACAGTTTAAAGGGACTTTGCGGTTCAGTGCTTATCCTACAGCGCCACACCAGGACTCCATTATGGAGTACTGTCACATGATGAAAACAAAACATAAAAACACTTTAGAGTCCTATTCCTGTTTTCTGGATCATAAGTTTTCTGGATCGTTAGAATTCAATTGCTATACTCTCAACACTGCTCGCTAACAATTTCAATAGCATATTCTAAAGTTTAAATGAAATATGCCAGTTTAAAGGGGAATGTTTCATTTTTTGAGCAGAAATCTTGCCACATTACGATGGTTAGAGTATAGCACAAAGTTGAACAATATGCTTTTCCTCTTCTTCCTACTTCTTTCTTATGCCTCCCCTCCAAAAAAAAATTGCAGATAAGAAATCAAACCCACCTTAGATGTTTTCCTCATATTGAGTTACTTCCTCAGAGCCAGAGGCCTCATCCTGCTCTTCCTTGGCAAAACTCTCTCTGACCATGGTTTCAGTATGTTTGTGGATTATGTCATGGGCTGCAAGAATATGCTTCCGCTGAGCATTCCTCACTGTGCCAAAAAAGTGACAAATAATTTTACTCTGAGAGTCTGTACAAAACCACTGCCAAAGGTTTTATGATAGTAGTAATGGAAGCATCGATGCTGTAAACATCATATTCTCGGACTTGGGCCTGACTGGGTTAAATAAAAGTGATCTGCTCTCTGTTTTAGAAAGACATCTTCTAAAGAAAGAAACAAACAAACAAAACCCACTGCCACAGAGTCTATTCCGACTCATAGTGACCCTATCTATACTATAGAGCATTTCAGAGGCTGTAATTCTTTACAGAAGCAAAGATTGTTGTTGTTAAGTGCCGTTGTATGATTCCAACTCAGAATGACCCTATATAGGCTTTTCAAGAAGTGGCTGGTGAGTTTCAACTGCTGACCTTGTGGTTCAAACCAATCTTGTGGTCCAGGGCTTTATCCCACAGTGTCACATTACCGTACATAAACTAGCTGATTTCTGAGTAGCACAGAATCGCCAGTACTTCTTACTGCCTTTTAGTAACATGTTTTTAGGAAAACTCATAGAGCAGTTTACCAGATCACTCAGTGACACAGTTGAAAGAGTAGGAAGAGTAGGAAGTGATACAGTTGAAAGAGTAGGAAGTTTGGAACTACACAGACCAGAGTTCAAATCCTTTGTATTAAGGATTTGATTTAAGTCTGGTTTAAGGCAAGTCATATAATGTCTCTAAGTACTATATTGTAAGAATTAGAGATAATGTACATATTAAAATGCTTAATGCACTGCCCAGAACTTAATAGGCCTTTAAATTTGGCAGTTACTGCTATTTTACATCTATACACAGATCTCCTTCAAGTCTTTCCAATCCACTGGCTGTTAAAAAATAAAAGAGAAAGCTCAAAATAGCAATGGAAACTACCATGACTTGGGTCAGGAGCACCTTAGTGTCCAAAGTGACATCTTTGCTGTTGAACATTTTAAGAGGTCTTGTGCAGCAGATTTGCCCAATGCAATATATCATTTGATTTCTTGACTCTGCTTCCACGAATGTCGAGGTTGTATCCAAGCAAAATGAAGCCTTTGACAACTTCAATCTTTTCTTCATTTATCATGATGTTATTTATTGGTCCAGTTGTGAGGATTTTTGTTTTCTTTATATGTGGTCTTTCATACTCATCAGTAAGTATTTTAAGTTCTCTTTGCTTTCAGCAA
>NW_006408579.1:2588006-2603697 GCF_000296735.1 Chrysochloris asiatica
TTGAACTGCCAACTTTGCAGTTCAAACTGACCTTGCAGTCCAGCACATTAACCCACAGCACCATATTCCATGGAACCCACTAGATGGCACTTAATAACAACAATAAAGAAATGGCTTCCCCTGAGAGAATTTGGTTGCCCATTGTTTTCCAAATAACCTGGGCCAATATGCAAGGAATCAGCAAACCAAGGATTTTATCTTTAGTAGTGAGCTAGATGTTGTGGGAGGACACTCAATCTGAGTTTATATGACCCAGGGATAACTTTTTAAAAAGGTAAGAATTAGAGGGAGTCCTGTGACTCGATGTGTTAAATATTAGGCTGTTAACTGCAAAACCACCCTGCTCTAGAGAGAGAGGAAAAAGAGGCTGTCAACTTCCATGAAAATGTTTAGGAGAAGCACTGGACTGCAAACCATAAGCACTAGACTGAAACCCACAAGGTCGGCAGTTGAAACCCACCAGGTGCTCCTCGTAAAACCTATGCGTTGTAATTGACTCCAGGACACTTAATAACAAGGACAATCTTTTTTTCTTCCATAGGGTCCACATTGGCAACAAGCTGTTGTTAAGTACCATTGAATTGATTTTGACCCACAGCAACCCTGTATAAGGTTTCCGAGGAGCAGCTGGTGAGCTTGAACCGGTAACCTTACGGTTTAAATGGACTTTGCAGTCCAGCACACTAACTCACAGCGCCACACCAGGGGTCTAGCAAGCTGACTGTTGTTGTTGTTAAGTGCCAGCGAGTCAGTTCCAACCCATAGCGACCCTCTAGAGGGTTTCCATGGAGCAACTGGTGAGTTTGAACCACCAACCTTGCAGTTCAAACCGACTTTACAGTCTACCACATTAACCCACAGTGCCACACCAGGATCTCCAGCAAGCTGATTAGGTGTTGTTGTTGTTGTTAAGTACTGTGGAGTCGGTTCTGACTCATAGTGACCCTGCACAGGGTTTCCGAGGCTGTAAATCTTTATAGGAGCAGAATGCCTCATCTTTCTCCAGTGGAACCGCTGGTAGTTTTGAACTGCTGACCTTGAGGTTGGCAGCCTGACTCGTAACTACTATGCTACCAGAGTTCCTTCTTAAAAGAATCTGAAGCCTAGTTTAGATTGAAAAGTAATAATAGTAAACTGGAAGTTTAAAAGAAGCCTTGAGACATTTAAACAAACATTTATTTCAGCAGTGATTAGACTTTATAATGTATGAATAATCTCAAGATCTTTAAGTTTAATAATGTTGAATTAAGTTAACAAATAGTTATTACAATTTAAAATTCACAAGCTTTTGCTTTAAAGAGGAAAGATATATGATTTGAGGTCTACTAAATTAATATGTTCATTTTTTTTCCCATTTAAAAGATTATATGGTAGGACATGCAATTGAAACAATATTTTAAAATTCAGTAAGAAGATCTGATATATTTAAAGTTATATCCTAGCTGAAGTTTATTAGTTGGATTTTAGATCTTCTAAAAAGCTTTAATGTTAACAGTATTTAACAAACAATTGGGTTTCTTGTCATTAAAATGACATGATTTTCTTCGTATTATTAATTTACAGGTTTAATTTATTCTTGAAATAATCTGACTTTCTGGAAAAAGGTACATTGGATTTTGCTAAGCCACATGCTTTGCATTAAGAAGCTAATAATGCTCAGTTGATTTATTAGCAATACAGATTCCAGCAAAAGAATTTTCTAAATGTGTTCAAAATGTTAGTTATTTTAATTGCCAACTTAATCATAACTATTTTTTTGAAATCCATCTGCTTATCTACAAATGTAACTCAATTATTATTAATTTAATAATATACTGTATCTAAAGCTTTCTACAAAGGTTAATCATAGTATTTAAAAAAATTTTGCCTCATGTTCCTTCTAAATTTTAATGAAATATATTTGACTTCACATTATTCTGTCATTTCCATAAAATATTACACCTTTTAAAATGCTATTAAAAATTAATTAGAGCCATGTTAAGCTTTATCATATATAGGTAAGTTTTTGCTCTACTGACAAGTTGAAATGTTTGACAAGAGTTTCCCACAGAAAAAAAAGACTATATTTGACTTATGAAAAAGACTAATATTTTGAACTTGAAGTCTACTAAACTAAATCAAGATTTTCAGAACTCTGGAAGGTGGCACGGCCCATAAATTACAGTCCTGGTATGGTGCTATAGAATAAGCACTGAACTGCTAAATGTGTGGTTGCAGTTCAAACCCACTAGGTGCTCCTCAGAAATCCTACACAGGGTTGCTATGAGTCGGTTCTGACTCGATGGCACTTAACAACAGCAACAATACAAACAAACAAAAGTTTCATTAAGAAGTATTATGAGTGTTTTTAAGGTTCTAGGTATAAGGACTCCTGTTAGGATAATACTCTGTACCAACAAGGTTGTTGGTTCAAACTCACCAGTTGCTCCATGGAAACCCTATAGAAAGTCACTATGAGTCAGGACCAACTCAACAGCACTTAACAACAAGTATAAGGACTTCTGGTGTGGCGCTGTAGGATCAGCATTGGACAGTGAAACACAAGGTCAGCGATTCAAACCCACCAGCTGCCCCTCAGAAACCCTATGCAGGGTTGCTGTGAGTTGGAACCGACTCAACAGCACTTAACAACAACAAGATATAAGAAACTACTTTTTTCCTAAATTGTCAAACTAATTGGCTTAGATTTATAACTCAGACTAAAACTTTTACTAATAAGCTTAACAAGGTTATAGTAACATGACTAGAAAGGGTCTGCATTTCAAACTATGATCTTCTAGACTAAATGGACAAAGTCTTCTTGCTAAGCGTCTCTAACAAAACCGTTTAATGTGTGTGTTTTTTTAAATCACATTTTACAAATTACAAAATAAGATAGATTATACCTAGGTACAAGGGCTCTAGGCTGCTAACGGTAAGGTCAGCAGTGTGAATCTACCTGTCGCTCCTCGAAAGAAAGATGAGCCTTGTGCTCCAGTAAGGATTTAGTCTTAGAAACCCCATACAGGGCAGCTATGACTTGGCACCAACGCCACGGCACAAAAACACCACCACCACCATACCTAGAACCAATCCCTGCAGAAGCATAGGACAACTGTGGCACACACAGAGCAGCATCCTGAATTCAGACCTTCAGCCACCTCTGCTTGGAAAAGCCCAAGATAAACTTGCCCTGCCTCCAAAGATTACTACTATTATTTTTAATACTTACTGTTTTTTAACTTTTTAATTTGAAGTGAGTGAAGATTTATAAAGCAGATCAGTTTTTCATTCAACCATTCATGCACATTTTGTTTCATGCCATGGATTGCAATTTCCATAATGTAACATCACGTATCCCATTTCCTCTCTGTTTCTTTCTTCTTAAGGCTGCTACTGTATGAAGAGCTTGCATCTTTTCAATATATATGCTTTGTATAAAAGAAAATATACCAGGAAAACTTTTCTTCTGGGACTTGTATCAATAAACTTCCTTTTAAACTAGGTTTGGATTTTGATGCTCTGTCAAAATTAGTAGAACTAGATTGTCCCTTTCCATTTGTACTAAAGTGATTACATTTTGTAATCAGACAGCATTGCTGTTGCTGTTGCTGAGTGCCATTGAGGTGGTTCTCACTCATAGGGACCCTGTATAGGGTTTCAGAGGAGTGGCTGGTGAGCTTGAACCACTGATTACAGTTCAAATTGACTTTGCTGTCCAGCACATTATCCTGCAGTGCCACACCAGGGTACCACATCAGACAGCATGTTGTTAAGTGCCATCTAGTTTGTTCTGACCCATTGCGACCCTGCATAGGGTTTCCAAGAAGCAGCTGGTGAACATAGAAACCGTACAAAGCACCAAAATAAAAATAACAAAACTCCCTTCAGAAATGCCCCTATACTTCTGGTCAATTTTAAATCTCTGGAATATTAAAATAGTTTTAAATCCTGAAATACAGTGTTAACCCTGGCTTACCTTTTTCTTTGACAAAGTCTCTTTGTACCTCTGGAATCAGAAAACTGTAAACCAATTCAGCAACAATCTCCTCTGACTGAAGCTGTGTTAGACTGAAAAAACAAAACAAATGAATTATTTCCTTTGTTGTCTTACTTGAGCTGCCAATTTATTCTTTGAACGCCCATGCATGTGTAAGGAACTCCACTGCTCAAATGCCTCTATCTCCCTTTCCTTGATTGTTGTTATTAAGTGCCGTCAAGTCTGTTCCAACTCATAGCAACCCTGTATAGAGTTTCTGAGGAGCAGCTGGTGGGTTTGAACCGCCGACCTTGTGGTTTGTAGTGCTGATCCTGCAGCGCCAGTGATCTGAAAGATCACACTACTGGTGAGCTTGGTTATGTCCATGGAATTTTTGGCTTCAATCCTGTCCATTTGTGCAGCCTGTCAGGAAAGGCGTGTTCAAGATACATCTTACAGATGAAAGTCAAAGACCTTAGGTGGTTCTGTTGTGCTATTTAAAGACAAAATAATGTATCACATACTTAGTCACATTGCTTTTATATTCTAGACTACTCTAATATGAAAATGATCCAGATGTAGAAGACAACCAAGAATTCATTCTCAGTGTTCCTATTATACAAACCACCACTCATCTGTCAGTTTTTCGCATTGTGGTGGTTTGCATGTTGCTGTGATACTAGATGCTATGCCAAATGTATTTTGAATGCCAGCAGGGTCCTCCATGGTGGATAAATTTTAGCTGAGCTTCCAAACTAAGACAACCTTGGAAGGAGAGGCAGATTACTTTGAAATGTTTAGCAACTGAAACATTATGAATAGCAATGAAACACTGTCAGATATCACTGGAGTATTGAATATTGAACGTGATGAAGAGCACCAGAATATTGTCAGATATATAGCGCAGGATGATGAGCCCCTCATGTTGGAAGGCACTCAAAATATGACTTGCTGGGAAAAGATGCCTCTTCAAAGAATTGACCTTGATGATGCGAATGGAGTAAACCTTCAGGACCTTCTTTTGACACAACTCAAAATAAGGAAAAACAACTGCATGCGTCCATTAATAATCAGAACATAGAATGTACAAAGTATGAACCTAGAAAACTTGGAAGTTGTCAAAAATGAAATGGAACCCATAAAGATCAATATCTTAGGCATTGTTAGAGCTGAAATGGATTGATATTGGCCATTTTACATTGGACAATCACATGGTTTACTATATTGGGAATGACAAATTGAAGACGAATGGTGTTGCAGTCATCATCAAATAGAACATTTCAAGATCTATCTTGAGGTTTAATGCTGTCTGTGACTGGATAATATTCGTATTCCTAAAAGGAACACCAGTTAATTGTATTATTAATTAAGTTTACCCACCAATCACTAAAGTCAGTGAGATGAAATTGAAGAGTTCTACCAACTTCTGATATTGATCAGACATGCAATCAAGATGTATTTATAATTATTGGTGATTGGAATTCAAAGTTGGAAACAAAGAGGAAGTATTAAATATTCACTGGAAATTAGGCTTTGGTGATAGAAACGATGCTGGAGATGATAGAATTTTGCAAGACAAATAACTTATTCATTGCAAGTACCTTTTTGAAACAACTTAAAAGACAACTATACCTCACCAGATGGAATACATAGAAATCAAACTGACTACATCTGTGGAAAGAGACAGTAGAAAAGCTCCATTATCATCAGCCAAAACAAAGCCAGGGGCAGAATGTGGAAAGGATCATCAATTGTTCTTAGGAAGAAAATTAAAACAAGTTCACATGAGCCAAAATATAACTTCTAACATATCCCACCTGAATTTAGAGATCAACTCAAGAACAGACTTTATGCATTAGTCACTAATGGTGGAAGACTAGAAGATTTGTGGGATGACATCAAGTAAATCATACAGGAAGAAAGCCAAAGGTCATTAAGAAGACAAGGAAGAAAGAAAAGTCCAAAATGGATGTCGGAAGAGACTCTGAAACTTGCTCTCCAGTATAGAGATGCTAAAACAAATGGAAGAAATGAGGAGGTAAAAGAGCTGAAAAGAATATTTCAAAGGTCAGCTCGAGAAGACAAAGCCAAATATTATATTGAAATGTAAAAAGGTCTGAATTTACAAAACCAAAAGAGAAGAGCACACTCAGCATTTCTCAATTGAACGAACTGAGTAAAAAATTCAAGCCTTGACTTGCAATATTGAAGGATTCTATGGACAAAATGCTGACTTATACAGAAAGCATCAATAGAAGATAGAAGGAATATACAGAATCACTATACCCAAAAAAAGATGGTCGCCATCCAGCCATTTCAAGAGGTAGCATATTAATAAGAGCCAATGGTACCAAAGGAAGAAGTTCAAGGTGAACTGAAGGCATTGGCAAATGACTTTGGAAATTGATGGAATACAAATTGAATTCTTTCAACAAACTGATGCAGCACTGGAGACACTCACTTATTTATGCCAAGAAATCTGGCCAACTGATTAGGAGAGAGTCATATTTGTTCCCATTCCAAAGAGAGGGACCCTGACAGAGTGCAAAAATCATAGGACCATATCATTAATATAACATGCCAGTAAAATTTTTCTAAAGATAATTTTAAATGGCTGCAATAGAAAATTGACAAGGAACTGTCAGAGGTTCAGATAAGAGCAGGGAATGAAGGATATTACTGCTGACATTAGATGGATCTTGGCTGAAAGCAGGGTATACCAGAAAGATGTTTACCGGCACTTTATTGACTATGCAAAGATTTTTTGACTGTGCGTATCATGACAAGCTGAGGACAACACTGTAGAGAATGAGTGTTCCAGAACACTTAATTGTCCTCACAAGGAACCTATACATACACGAGGAGGCAGTCATTTGAACAGAACAAAGAGACACTGAATGGTTCAGGAAAAGTGTACACCAGGGTTTTATTTGTTCACCATACTTATTCAATCTGTATGTTTAGCAAATAATCTGAGCTGGATTATATGAAGAAGAATGTGGTATCAAGATTGGAGGAAGGTTCATTAACAACTTGAGATATGCAGATGATACAACCTTGCTGGCTGAAAGGAAAGAAGACTTAAAATACTGATGATGATCAAAACACAGCCTTTGGTATGGGTTGCACTTGAATGTAAAGAAGATAAAAATTCTCACCACTGAACCAATAAATAACATCATTATAAATGGAGAAAAGATTGATGTCAAAGACTTCATTATGCTTGGATCAACCATCAACACTCATAGAAGCAGCAGTCAAGAAACCAAATGACATATTGCATTGGGCAAATCTGCTGCACAAGACCTCTTTAAAGTACGCAAGAGCAAAGATAACAGTTTGAGGACTGCGCCTGACCCAAGCCATAGTATTTTCAATACTTTCATATGTATGGGAAAGTTGGCAATAAATAAATTTGGTAAATAAGTTGGCAATAAATAAATAAGGAAGACTGTAGAAGAATTGATGCATTTGAGTTATAGTGTTGGAGGAGAGTATTAAAGGTACCATGGACTGCCAGAAGAACATACAAATCTGTGTTGGAAGAAGTACAACCAGAATGCTCCTTAGAAGCCAAGATGGCCAGAGTTTGTCTGTTATACTTTGGACATATTATCAGGAGGGACCAGTCCATGGAAAACGACATCATGCTTGGTAAAATGGAGAGACAGTGAAAAAGAGGGAGGCCTCAAATGAGATGGCTTGGCACAGTAGCAGCAACAATGGGCTCAAGCATAGTAAGAATCATGAGGATGGTACAGTACTGGACAGTGTTTTGTTCTGTTGTATACAGGATTGCTACAAGTCAGAACCAACTTGATGGCACTTAACAACAACATTATACAAAAGAGCCGACACATTGAATTCTAAAAATTATGTTAATAAAGGTGAAGCATGAGTTAAATATTTGCTTCTCCTTGGTGGTGAAATCTTAAACTTCTAGAAAAATGCAAATGAATAACAGCAAAAGGGGTTGTTCATTCTATCATGGTACATACCGGCTTTCCATTTCAAAAGCAATGTCATTGAGTTCCTCAGCCATCTTCTTAATTTCTTCCCTAGCTTGTTCTTCTGCAGTACTCTCTTCAGTATTCAGTATTATGGCCTCCAGATAGGAGGCAATGGTACTATGGTGAACTTTCACCACCTACACAAAACAAAATACACACCCACTTACTAAGTAAGAGTAGGGATGCTACTGTAAACAAGACCGGAAAAATATACATTTCTTGGCACATCTATTTCATTCGTTAAGTCAATAGTTCCTTCACTGATAATAACTTTTCTTTTCCATCCTGTCAATCTTATCCCTCTAACTATTCATTCTGGGCATTCCCCACCTACCTAGCTCATTTTAGAATTATGGACCTTACTCAAGGGTTGGCAAGGCATTATTGTACAAATATCCCTGGTTTGGAACCTGGTTCTATCCCTACCAGTAGTGTGACTTGGTCAAACTAACTGAGGCAGAGACTACAAGCCATTTATTTCCCATTCTTCTTAAGTCACAGAAGCCCTGAGTGTTAGGTCCCCATAATAGAGCTTGCATTTCCTAGCATGCATGGGAGCTACGTCTGGCCATGTGACTAAGTTCTGGTCAAGTAGTTATATACCAAAGTGATAATGTGCAGAAAGGATTCTTATAGGGCAAGAGCTAGTTATTGCTTTTTCTTTCAACAAAGAATGGGAACATGACAACTGGAGCCCTTGAGCCACATGGCCATGCGTCAAGTACAGGAGAACAGAAAGTGCAAAGGACTCTGGGTCTCAGATGAATTCATTGAAGTATAGTATCAGCTCTGGGCTGCTTCTTTTTCATGCTCTTTTTAAGTTGTGAAATAGAATACACATACAGAAAAGCGTAGAGTCTAAAATGGTAAAGTGCAATTGAATACACATAAGGCCAGCTCCCAAACAGTCACTGCTAGTGTCCCTGAAAACCCATTGGTTCTTTACAACCATCGCCTCTTTCAACTGTTAGGCCTTCTATGGTAAACTCTTCCTTGCTTTTCTTTAAAGTTTTGTGAAACCTATACCTAGTTTTGCCTGTTTTATAGGTAAGATACAAAATAAGTACCAAAAACATCCAGGGCAGCACATTTAATATTGTATGTATCTGTCTCCTTAACTAACTGTGAACTCCTCAGACTAAGGCCCTTTTCTACTCTATGGCTCCATATTTCGTTGTATTTGAGAAAATACCTGAGACTCAGTATCAACTCAGTACCTGCTTATTTACTGAGTATGTGTTACTTTCGATGTTTCTACTTGTATAGCTCCTGTCCATAACCTTGAATCCCCTTATGCCTTCCTTCTGGGAGAGTCCCAGTGACCAATTCCATACAGTTTCAACCAGCCAACCTAAATATATTAATGGAATGCCTACTGTGGGCAGGGTGATGGTTACAGCTTCTAGGCATCCAGCTACCCCCACTTGCCTCCTTGAATATCTGATCCTCCTCTCGCAGGCGTCTTTGTTCCACCTGGCGCCGACCACTCTCTTCAGCTTCTCGTATCCGCCGCTGTCTTTCTGCCAGCATGGCAAAGGCATGGATTCTCCTCTCTTCCTGCAGTCTTACCAGTTCTTTCGACAGGAAGTCAAACATGTCTGCCAATGCTTTTCCTTCCAGTCCAGCTAAATGGTTTTCAACCAATAACACCTAAAATAATAATAATACGATTTTAAGGATTCAAATTCAACTATGAATGGCGATTAGAAATTTATCCATAATACCTCTTAACTTTTTAATGCCTGGTTCTTTCACACAAGTTTGAGCACTTTGGGGGGTAGGTGAGTGGGTAGGAGGAGTACGGAATGAGGGTTAGGATTTGTACTATGTGGAAGTCTAGGCTAGGCCTACAGCTTTGTTTATTATTATGGTTATGGTTAGGACTAGGGTTAGTATTAGGGGTAAAGGTTGGTCTAGGGTTAGGAGTAAGACTTCGTCTAGTTCTTAGGGTTACATTTGATTTATTATTTACTTGAAATCTATTTGATTTCCTTTTCATTTCGAAGTTCTGTAACTACATTATTCCCTCTTTTCACTTTTTTTTTTTTTTTTTTGGTTGTTGTTGTTGTTATTGCAACTGTATCTCTGGTTCTGTATTTTCAGTCTTATACTTTGCAAACTTCCATGTCTGGGTTGAGTCTAGGTGATACTGTTATATATGTTGGTCTCAAGTTGTTGTCTACTGTCGTTAGTTCTCTGTTCAAAGAACTCCCTTTGGTATTTTTGTAAGGTTGGTCTAGTTTTAACAAATTATTTTAATTTCTGTTTGCCCGAAAATGACATACTTTTGCAGTCATATTCGATGGACAGGTTTGCTGCATATATGGGTCTTGATTGGCATTTTTTTCTTTCAGAGTTTTATATATGTCATTTCATTTTATTTTCCCTGCATGGTTTCTGCTGAGAAATCAGAGCTTAGTCTTATTAGTTCTCCTTTGAAGGTAGCTTTTCATTGTTTCTTAACTGCTTTCAGGATTCTTTCCTTGTCTGGTTTTGAAAAGTTTGATTATATGTGCTGGTGATTTTCTTTTGGGGTCAATCCTGTTTGGGGTTTGTTCAAATTCTTGAATAGCTCTCTTCTCATCTGTTATGATGTTAGGAAAGTTTTCTTCTAGAAACTCTTGGACAACATTCTCTATAAGATTTTTTTTTTCGGTCTCTTCCTTTTCTGAAATTCCTCTTGATCATGCCCCACATAGATCTTAGGCTTTCTTTGGATTTTTTTGTTCTTTTTTCTGATTGTTCCTCTAGCAGATGAGTATTGAGACATTTTCCTTTAAGTTCAGTCATTTGACTTTCCATTTCTTTGTTCTTTCAGTGTATTATCTACTGATGAAGTCTTAATGTTAATCATCTGGTTTTCTAATTGCTGTTTTAGTATGGTACACATTTTTTTTTTCAATAATTTTATCACAGTTTGCCTCCTGAATTTTTCCATAGAGGCATCTGCTTTCCTTGATTTCATATGTAGTTTAGCCATTGTTTCTCAATCTGTTGAAGTTGCCTAATTAACATTCTTTTAAATTCCTAATCAGGTAGTTCTGATACCATTTCTGGCATTGTTTTTTTCAGACTCCAGTTTGGTCTAGTTTGGTCACTTGTTTGAGGTACTGTCTGTCTTGTTTCTTTGTATAAGCGGAAATTGTCTATTTTCTCTGGGCCATTGTGGCGTTGTATGTATATTGAATTGATAATTGCATATTGGTATTCTTATGAACAAAACATCTGTCTCCTGGTGAATGTGGTAGAGACCAGAAGTGTAAATGCAATTAATTCTCTGTTCACTTTTTTTTGTAGCGAAGTTCAGGGTGGGTTCCTGTGTCTCCAGAAGCAGGGGCCCTATGAGTTTGGGCAATTTTAAGATCTTGAATAACATTAGAGTAGAAAATCTTAGTGCTCTTTATTCTTTTAAATGACTTAAAAGCTATTAACAACCCCTTTTGAAACAGAACAGAAAAAAACCAAAAACCCCCTATCAATCTATGTGATCACTGAGATAAAATAAGGGCCAGTGGAGTTCTCCTACAGCAGTAAGCCACATTCCTATTTGTGAGTTCCTGTGGCCTAGCTGTGACACATGGAGATGACAAATGTTTACGAAGGTTGAATCTTTTACAGCTTCATCCCATTTCCTCCCCTGTCCTCAGGTATAAGGGGAAACAGCTCTTCTTCTATCATAAGCCACTTTAACATGGGCAGTTTCCCCTATGTGCTCAGCTCTTCTGGTTTGTATCTGAAGGGAAGAAATATGAGGGTACTCGTAGAAATATGAGGTCTCAGGCAGTGTGGTTGTTATTTATCCTCAGCACTCTCATCCTCACCTCTATCCAGCAGCCCATACACACTTTCTGACCTCAAAGTGAATCTTTACTTATATAGTAGGAAGACATGGAAAGAAAGGGGGAACTAAGAGAGTCTCACTCTTCCTTGCATTCAGAAACAGTGGTCACTCTGCCAGGAGATCACCAGGGAGCAAGAGCTTTCTTATTTGGAGGGCAAAGGCAACCTTTTAAATCTCAAGATTTATACTCATGTCAAGAAATCTGGGCATGCTTACATAAAACAATCTAATTTGAAAATTAAGTAAAAATGTTTAGGAAGGTTAGTATCATGTAATGCATCACATAATGGGGATTTATGCATTTTGTGAAATATTTCCACAGAAAGTATAAAAGAAAGAGAAAGGGAGAGGATCTGCATTGCTGGGGGTTCTCTGAGAGGCCCAGGTGAATCCAGGTAGAAGGTAAGCAGGGTGACTCCTTGTTAAGTGACAGTCTTCCCCATTAACTCCTCCCTGAGCTCTTAGTTGGCATGGTATTAATCATATATTTGTTGTTGTTAAGTGTCGTCGAGTCAATTCTGACCCATAGCGACCCTGTATAGGGTTTCGGAGGAGCAGCTGGTGAGCTTGAACCACTAACCTTGCTGTTCAAATGGCATTGCAGTCTGGTGCATTAACTCGCAGTGCCACACCAAGACTCTGTATACATCCACCTAAATGAGATGGATGAGTTGAAAATCCTGGACTAGCTTAGCTGCCTGTGTAGAAACCGAGAAGGGCCCAGAAGAACATTTTTTCCAGCCAGAATCCTAAGACCTAGTATTAATAGAGCATTTAGCTTCTTATCTGAGTATGTCCAGGTTCAGAGACTCCAATGTCCAAGTTTTCCTCTTGTTCCTCTTTGTCTTGTCCCACTGTTTCTTGTCTTGTCTTGTCCCACCACTTTCTCCAGCATTCTGCCTCTCCACCCCCGGGTAGCTTCTGAAGTTCAGCTATCACCCAAATAGGAGTAGAAATAGGGTCATTTTCAAACTACTTACCATTTGGGCCTAGTTTCCATATAACACAGGGTTAGACATGTTACTAAAGATGAGTCAGATTAACTTTTACTTTCCACACAACATTAAACTTTGTGAAAATTGATTTTTTTTTTTTTTCAGATTTGAAGAAAAGTGGAAGATGGAGTAAAAATGTATCTACATTAGAATTAAAAGCATTTAAAAATTGTAAAAGTCTAGACAAATGCTGGAAGGGAACAAGGAAAACATTTATAGTTGTTGGGTAAAAGCTGTAATTCTCAACCTTGTCAGGTGACAGAGAACCAAGAGGTCCAATGAGAGTCTCAGAATATCATGAGATACGAACGTGCTTAATATGTAAGTTAACCAGGATGGCCATGTGCAGCTCTAAAAGCCAGATAAATTAAATGCTGATAATTAAAAACAAATCCTATTTCTCATTTTTATTCTTACGAATTTTATTAATTTTTCAGTCATTTTGTCAACTCCTAGTCCCCACTAGCTAACGTGCAGTAGCAAAAATAAAAACCCGAAACCTAAACCCAGTGCCATCAAGTCAATTCTGACTCACAGCGACCCAATTGGGCAGAGTGGAATGGCCCCTTAGGGTTTCTAAGATGACAAATCTTTATAGGAGCAGATAGCCTCATCTAGCTCCTGAAGACTGGACTGTAGGTTTGAACTGCTGACCTTGAAGTAGTACCTCAATGCTCAACCCATTGTGCCACCAGACTCCTTGAAATGTAGTTGTTGTTGCTGTTAAGTACTGTCAATATGGTTCCGACTCAGAGCCACCCATAGGTAGAGTTTCCGATGAGTGGCTAGTGGGTTTGAACTGTCGGCTTTGTGGTTAGCAGTCCAGTGCTTCCACAACACCACACCAGGACTCCTGAAATACAGTAGTCTCCAAATATTTAAGAAATATTGGAAAGGAAAAATCTTAGTTGGAAAAACAAAAAGTGTTCTTTTAGAATGTTTAGTTTACAAATAAAAAAGGAGCATTCAGTTTAGGAAGGAAAACATTTCATTTAAATGAGGAATGGCAGCAGCATTGTTTGAGAATGCTGGCTGTGATCAAGTGATGGGGTTGTGGGGGACATTTCTTTTTATCACTTAATGTCTTCATTTTATTACCATTATGATGTTGCTTGTGCATTAATAAAAACTGAGGAGTTTAGCTTCACTAGTATGTGGTGCTGTAGGATAAGCACTGGAATACTAACTGCAAAGTTGGCAGTTCAAACTCCCCAGCCGCTCTTGAAAAACCCTACAAAACACTGTTATGAGTTGGAACTGACTGCACGGCACTTAATAACAGTATAGAATGTCTGATTGAGCATCATGCCCTTTTAACAAGTCTCTATATGGGACTGAATTGAAAACAGAAAATCGAAAGATTAGACAGCAACCTTAGGTGTCGGTGAGTTTATGTTAATGGGGGGAAACCACTCAGAAAAGGAGGATGACAATAGTTGCACAACTTGAAGAATGTAATCGGTGTCACTGAATCATGTATGTCGAAACTGCTGAACTGGGGCATGTTCTGCTGTGTCAATTCTCAACGACAACAAAATAAATAAAATTAAAAACATCCACCAGGTATAGAAATGAAACAAGACAGTAAGAAGAAAGAAAAGGGAAGAAGAACCTTGTGTTCATGCAGGTTCCTCTGCCGCTGTAAGGCCAGGGTCACTTGCTTCTCAGCTTTCTTCAGCAGCCTGTCATCTTCTTGTAGAGCGTGGCTGGTGCGTAACTCCTGGATCAATTCCAATCGCTTTTCTTTTCCTTCAAACATCTGTATCAAATCACATCAAAGAGATACTTGAAAATTAACAGCCTTTGTATCAAGCACTTGGACTCCCATGCAGGGGCTTGAGAGACACTGGGGGCCAGTCAGTCCTACTGTTTTTCAGGATTTGCTAGATAGGTAAGTAAGCATCCAGTGCTCTACAAGCCAGCCCCCTTTCCAGTGCCTTCTACTGTTCAGGCAGAGAAAGGATTTAGTTATTAGTTGTTGACCCAGTTTCTTAAAATGCGTCACCAAGTATCAGCCAGAGGATCATATTAAAAACTAGAACTTTTCACTCATTTCCTAAGACATGTGGGATGGTATTTTTTATGGTGATCTTTTACAATAAATCTGCCCCTGGTTTGTAATGCGCAGTCTGCTGTTTGAACTTGACTGTGGGACTTTTCTGGGGGAAATAACTGGAAAAGTGTAAAGAATCTTGGTGAACACAAGTTTCTCACTCAGCTTCCTTGGACCAACTCATTATAACTGAAGCTCTTGTGTTAAAGCTGACTGGGGAGCAAACCAATTAAGGAATTTAATTTTTTATTACAATTTCTTTTGAACTGAAGTTTGCTTGCTCTAGTTAAGTCTTTATCGTCAAAAAGACCAGAAGTTGAAACTGTGTTTCCAACTTAGATTATCTGCCTGTCAAATGGAGTTGCTGATAGAATAAAAAAAATAGAGACAAATGATATACCTATGTAGAGCAAATGATACATGTGGACATATTATAGGGGTTCAAATCATAGTTGATATTTAGCTATTTCATTTATAATATGGGCATTGCTAATGAGATTGAAATCAATGCATTTTGAGTTGTGGAAAATTAGAGAATCCATTCAGTTTTTGGTGATTTGCTAGTCAAAATTTAAGTGAGAACATTTCTGAAGTTAGTAATTCCAAGGAAAAAAATATTTCACAATGCCTTAATTTCAACTGTAGCAAACAGCAGGCAGGTCGTTCTAATCTCTCTTCTTAACACTCTATCTCTCATCTGGGCAAACTGTAGCAATAAAACGGAATGAGTATCTAATGTGGTGGTGGTGGTGTGCCACAGAGTCAGTTCTAACTCATAGTGACCCTGCACAGGGTTTCTGAGGCTATAAATCTTTACAGTAGCAGAAAGCCTCA
>NW_006408579.1:2604887-2606446 GCF_000296735.1 Chrysochloris asiatica
CAGCACAGCATACTCACTCATCTCTGCCAAGAAATTTGGAAGACAACTATCTGGCCGACTGATTGGAAGAGATCCATATTTGTGCCCATTCCAAAGAGAGGCGACCCAATAGAATGCAGAAATCATTAGATATGTGAGTAAAGTTTTACTAAAGGTACTACAGAAATGGCTATAATCATACATTGACAGAGAACTTCCAGATGAACATACAGTCTTTTAAAAGTTACTTGTGGTATCATTAACATTATTATTTTTAATTATAAGTAATATTTAACTATCAAATAAAAAGCAAAAACTCCCCTGTTATCATTCTATCCCTCCAAACTGAGTCATTTAGTTTTTCTATACTTTTCTCTTTTTTTTTAATAAAGAGCTCTGGTAGCATAGTGGTTACAAGTCAGGCTGATAACCTTAAGGTCAGCAATATGAAACTACCAGCAGTTCCTCAGGAGAAAGATGAGGCTTTCTGCTCCCATAAAGATTTACAGCCTCAGAAACCCTATGCAGGGTCGGAACCGACTCAACGGCACACAACCACCACCACCACCATACATTTTTTTTGGCAAAATTTACAGAGCAAATTGGTTTTCCATTCGACAATTCACACACATTTTGTCTCCTGACACTGACTACAACCCCCATAATGTAACAACATTCATTCTACTTCCTCCCTGTGTTTACTGTTTGCATTTGTACTTCTTTGCTGGTTCTTAACTTTGTCTTGGGGCAAATGCTGCCATTTTGATCTTAAATGGTTGATTGTTCTAAGAACTGCAAACCTACCTTGTGTTATATGTATAGTGTTATACCTTACAGGCCTATCTATTGTTTGAATGAAAGTTAATCCCTAGGTGTGAGTTCAGATCCAGCTTGAGGGTGTGTAAGGATCATAGTCTTGGGGATTCCACCAGTCTCTACCAGACTAGCACTGGTCCTTTTTAGTATTTTGGGTTTTGTTTCACATTTTTACCCCAGTCTATCCAGGACCTCCTATTGTGATCCCTTTCAGAGTAGTTGGCAGTGGTAGCTGGGCGCCATCTAGTTCTAGTCTCAGGGTTGTAGCAGCTAGAATTCATGTGATAAACACTGGGCCACAAGGTTGGTTTGAACCACAAGGTTGGTGGTTCAAACTCACCAGCCACTCCTTGGAAACCTTATACGGGGTCGCTATGAGTTGGAACTGACTCAACCACACTTAACACAAACAACAACAGCCTTAGTTCTTTGGACGAATTGGTTCCATGTGTACTTGATTGTCTTCACTCTTTGCTCGGATGGGGAGAAAGTAATCACACTTCAGATGGCCACTAACAAGCTTTTAAGACCCCAGTTACTAATCATATGAGTAGGATGTAGAACGCTGTCTTTGTGGACTATGTTAGGTCAATTGACCCTGATGTCTCCTGAGACTTAGGGTCCTGAACCCCCTTAAAGTGTTTGGTTAAGGCCTAAAAGCTTTCATAACTTTGCCCCCCTGTATGCGTTACTGTATTCATGAACATATTTATAGCACATCTGAATACATTTGCATAAGTATCCTCTGTTAAACCTATATATAT
>NW_006408579.1:2607531-2608707 GCF_000296735.1 Chrysochloris asiatica
TGTATGTATGTTTTTTGTTTTACTTTTGCTTTTTTAACTCAATCCTTTCAATATTAACAAACTCTGACTGCCTTGTCCAAACTGAGTTTGGGGATCTGCATAGCCCTGGTCAGGGTGACCATCTTAAGCCATCCCTATTCCAGAAGCCAGTCTATCTCGCTAGATAATACCTCTCCAGGCATTTCATCCCTCTCAGACTTCAACTATCATCACTCACCTCTCCCTCCATGTGGGAAGACAGTTATGGCAATTGATCACCATTCAATCTTCTTTATTTGACATTCATGAAGATTACATTCCGAAGCCTATTTATCTTAGGGAGGCTTTTCATTCTTTGCATTTTAATTTTGGAAAAGGATTATTTAAGACTCCATTTCATTTTGCTTTGCTTATTTTTGTGGTTGTTTGATGCTTGATATGTAATAATAAAGACACCATTTAATTCGGAGCTTGTTTGTTTCCAGCCCAAACTATCCTAAGAATAAATTGACAGCACTACTGAATTCGCATTGCAAATTTAAAAGTTTCAGACTTACATTGGAACTCATTTCCAAGGTTGGAGTTGGAAGCCGAGGTTGAGGTACTGGATTTCTTTGAAGAAAGCGCAGTGTTTTCTTTGGTTCAAGAACTTTATTCTTCTTAGCCAATAGTGCCTGAAACAGTATCAATTAATGTAATTATTTACTTTCATCTTTCCTTCCACTACCAGTTCTAAGTCTTAGATCTGAGTATCAATCGGCAGCTCGAAACTACCAGCTGTTCTGTGGGAGAAAGGTGAGGCTTTCTGCTCCCGTAAAGATTTACAGCCTTGGAAACCCTGTATAGGGTCGGTATGAGTCAGAACTGACTCCATGGCATATAACCACCACGACCACCATGGTTATGCTAGGTCAATCTGAGAAAGTCCCAACTAGGTTGCTTGTATTATCATTGTTGTTAAGTACCACTGAGTTGACCTATAGCAACCCTATATAGGGTTTCCAAGGAGTGGCTGGTGAGTTTGAACCACTGACCTTGTGGCTGAAACTGACTTTGCAGTCCAGCGCATTAACCCAGAGCACCCCACTAGGACTCTAGGGATGCTATATAGTTCTTGCTGTGGTACTGTAGGATAAGCACTTGGCCTCAAGGTCGGTTTGAACTGCAAGATTGGTGGTTCAAACTCCTCAGAAACCC
>NW_006408579.1:2609772-2611035 GCF_000296735.1 Chrysochloris asiatica
ACTCTATATTGTTTCTGGACATGTGCTGATATGGTCAGCTGTTTCTTGGGCATCTTCAATAGTTAGGTGGCATTTCACTAGTTACATGAATGTATGTTGATGACTGATTATGCTTTCTGATTGCCTCCAGGTAGATATGAGCAGGATATGTGCTTTCCTTTTCACTTGTTTTATTACTCAACTCAGAGTAACTGCAGCAGGTGTTGACTGCCTATCTGGCGTATAGCAGCTGGTATTGGCTCTTGCCTGGATGGTGGGATTTTATAGGGTGTGATTGTAGGTTGACTGTATGACTGCAGTTGCTGTCTCTTCTTGGGTAACATAGGGAGAGAAAGAGATCCTTGGGGGCAAAACAGGGACCAAAAAGCAGAACAGCAACAGCAAAAAACCAGATTGAATACTGTATTCCATAACTGCAGAGAAAAGAAAAGAAAAAAATCTGTAGCAAACTATGAATATGACTTTAACATCCCTCTCTCAGTGTCTTACTTTCAAGGCCGCCTGAGAAATTTCAAGATGTCACTATTAGTCCTTATGACATAACTCAGGATTTAATTTTCGGCCTGTTTCCTTTTTAGTCTCTTTCTCTTTCACTCCACAACCCCCCTTCACGCCTTTTTCCGGCTATAGCCATTTTGGGCACCCGTTTGTTTTTAAGCCATGCCTTTTCCCTTCTTAGATTTTGCTGAGCAGATCCATGCTCATGTGTAGTGGGAAAAAACAGGAGGTGGGGGTGGGTTCCACTGGCTCAGGCACCCCCTCTAGTTAAAAGAGTGGAAGGGCGCAGACAGCGAGAGACCAATGAACACAGAAAAAAAGAACGTCCACACCTTTATCTCAGAGAATTGGTCAGGCATCTGTGGTGGGAGCACTTGTCTGATCCCTCCCCACTCTGTCACTCCCAAGGTGGCCACTCTGGGAGCGGCTGGTTCCGGCAGATCTGAAAACACCAGTTTCCTTGCTTCTGCTATAAATTCCACTGGTTGAAAGCTTTCAAACTTTCTAAATATTCCTTTATATGTAGTTTAAAGTTCTGTGACCATTCCTTGAACCTCCTTTGTCTGGTATTCTGTTATTGCTGGCGGAGGTCCGCATCGCATGTCTCCCTAATCCACCATTAAGCCAAAGTCCACACAAGCTGTTTTTAATGAATGCCTGGGCAATAGAAAACTTTCCTGTGTAGTAAATGATGAAATGATCCTACAGTGCCTGGTGTAGGATCAGCACTGGACAGTGAATCAGAAGTTTGGCAGTTCAAGCTCA
>NW_006408579.1:2615370-2616648 GCF_000296735.1 Chrysochloris asiatica
TTCTGGTGGTCTGATGGGGCAGAGTGCACATGCCTCTGTACATGGAGCTGGTGTGCATGCCACACCCAACAAAGGTGAGCCTTGGACATCATGTGAAGCAAGGGTTATGGAGGATGGAGGGATGTTGCTAGCTGCTGGGTAGGGGGGAGTAGGGGCTGGCTGTACTTCTGGTCACCAGGAGGGTTTGAGGAACAAGGGAAGGAACGAACATTTCTGGTCACCAGTCACCTACATGGGTACTTGTGGTGTCCTGGGAAAGTGGAGGTGATTACCAGGTTGCTGTACCAATCAAGGACTCCTGGTGTGGTGCTGTGGGTTAATGCACTACACAGCAAAGTAGGTATGAACTGAAAGGTCAGAGGTTCAAGCTCACCAGCCACTCTTTGGAAACCCTATCCAGCATCGCTATGGATTACAACCAACTCGATGGTACTTAACAGCAACAAAAAAAGTACCAATTAAACACTATTAGCAAAAGTTCAAAATGACCATGCTGATAATTCATATGTTCCATTTGTTCAGCTCTTCTTTTAGTTGATATTCAATCTACTTCTGTATTCTTTCCTCTGAACCTTACCGTTCCAAGATTATCATCCATAGCTGTTTCATTAGGTCTCTCCTGTCTTTGTTGTAGAGGGTCTGGATAGCATGTCTGCCTAGTCTGCCATATTGTTAGAAGGACACCTGTCATTTCTTGTCTTTATATATAAGTGAGGTCAGGACCACAGTCTTTTGGGAGTACCAGAGTCAACTGGCATAGCATGGTCCACAAAGGCAATGTTCTACTTTCTATTTTGGTAAATAGCATCTGGGGTAGCATTTGAGTTCATGAGGAGTCATCTAAGGTGCAACTATTGGTTTCTCCTTGTCCAGAGGAAAGGAGAGTGAAGAAAATTGAAGATACATGGGAAATGGACTAATGGACCACATGAACATCTGTCTCCACAACCCTGCGATTAGGAGAACTAGGTGTCTTGTTACCACTACTGACTGCTCTGAAAGGGATATTAGAAAGTTCTGGATAGTGTGGGAGGAAAATGTGGAATAAAACTCATTAAAAACAAACAAAACAACAGCCTTACTGGTCAGAGAGAGCTGGGTGGAACCCCTGAGATTATGGCTCTTAGTCCCAGTCACTGTTTGGGTCAGGAAATGAACACACATCCATGGCTCAATTTTCAGCCAAATAAAAGCTAGGTCTATGGTGGCTCTGTAGGGTAAGCATTGGACCACATGGTTGGTTTGAACTGCAAGGTTGGTGGCGTGAATTCACCAACC